>NC_056725.1:925653606-925835054 GCF_019279795.1 Protopterus annectens | reverse complement strand
TCGCCTGCCTGCTTAAACACGCCTACTGGCGCATCCTACTTGGGCTCGCTCACGTACCACGCATGCCTGTGGTTACGGTGCACTCTCATTAATATGCATATGGCGCTACTGCGCCGACTATGCAATGCACCGCCGGCGCAAGCCTTACGCCGGCCTTGCGCCGAGCTTCATGAATCCCGGGGATGGTGCTTTAAGGTTCTTGTGCATTCATCTTTGAAAGGCTGCAGGGCACCATGCAGTCCAGAAGGAAGGGCAATTTGTTAGGATAATCTCTATGATGTTCAAAAGACTGCCTTTCCTCTGGCTTTAGCTGCTAGAGGGTTTGCCAATAGCCCTTTGTCAAATCTAGTGTGGTCAAGATTTCTGCCTTCCTCACCTCTCTGCTAGTTTATCTTCCCCAGCACTGTTGTCAAATTCGGAAATGCTGTTCAGCTTCAGCTTCCTAAAGGCATTACAGAACCCGATTGTTCCATTATGTTTTGGGATTAACACTATGGGATTTTACTCCTCTATCACCTCCGCCTCAGGTGTATATATATATATATATATATATATATATATATATATATATATATATATATATATATTGCAATGGTCTCAGTATGGTGTTGGATCAGAAGATACCTCCTTGTTCTTAACAGAAAATACATTTTGTTGTTATGCATTTGACAGGCTGTCCTCTAGTCACCTACCTGCATGTCAGGCACAAAGACAACTTTCTTTGTTTTTCTTCAGTTTTTATTATTTTCTGCCATTAAGCTAACTACAGAAATCTGCACTTCTTTCCATGGTTACAAAAACATGTTCTGGTCTTCTCTTACCACTCAATCTATCCCTGTAGCTTACATCGTTTAATGTTCCACTATCTCAAATTCACCCAGCCATTTACCAAATATGTGTTTTCTGCACTGGGGATCAAAACTAAAACATGGACTCCAGCTTTGAATTCCCTGGTCCTTGTATTTTTATTATACAACCCTTTTTGAGTAGCTTAGAAATTTTCCACATATCCGATATGATGGGAATCATCAAATTCATCTGAACTTGTAAGCTGGTGTAGTATTCTACTACTCCTTTTAATGGTGGTTTCTCTTCCTTGAAAGATTTTCTGGAAAAATCTAATGGTCTGTGAGGATGCTCTATCATATAATAACTCAAAAGAACTGAACCCTCTGGAGGCTTGTGACATTAGACTAGCTTCCTAGATACAGATTTAGCATTAGCATTATGTAGGGAGCTAGCCTTGGGGGTACTAAGTTGCATAACAGTAAATAACAAAGATGTATAGAAATCCATTTCTGGAGTTTACCAATGGCCCAGACATGTCCATTGCAATGTGTTCAGATTACACTTCCATGATGAACAATGGAATCAGAAGATTTTTAAAGCCCGAATGAATGGCTGTCTTCTGGAATTTTGGGCATCCAACATGGAATTTCATAACTTCTTTCATTATTCCTGGTCAATAAATCCTTGCTATGCTCCATTCTTTTATCTTGTCCATTCCATCCCTAGTTGTCCTCCTAGGACATGACTATGTGTTAGTCTCATCACTACATTTCTGAAATGCCTGGTCAGTAAAAGTTGTTGCTCTGAATGTTGTTACTATTTTTTGCCTATAAAAGTACTTGATGTACTGCTTCATCGCTGTCCTTACCTGTTCTATACATTAAATCATTTTGTAAAATAAAGTATGAGTAAGAAAAAGGGACATATTGTTCAGCTTTTCCACTACAACTATAGTTATATTTCCCCTTGCACTTCTCAGTGTCATCTCCTCCTTGTGCTTTTTTAAAGAATATGCAACTTACCTGGAGGTCAGACACCTCTGGGGTTTCTTCAACATCAGTGTGTCATGAGGTAGAAGGCCACACCTTCTCTCCTACCAATATGGGCACTTGGGTCTCAGACTCTGTCTCTTCGGCTAAGAAAAGCAACTTTCCAGAGTTATTTGGTCTCAGTTGCTATTTGTGCCTTATTCATTTTTCATTTTCACTTGTTGCCTTTCTTTATAAACCCAGAGCCTAGTACCCCTTTCTTTGTGTTTAGTGATCTGCATCATGGCTGAACAGAAATATTATAAGGGCCTGTTCAAGGTTAGCTTGCTTTCAGTTTACAATATCCTCTCCCTTTTCTCTCATTTTGCATATTGGTCTCCCTCTGCAAAGGATATATCTTCAAATTTGCTTTGTTCTTACCTGTAGGTACCTGTTATCTAAAACCTTCCCCTAACTGAGATTTCTGGCTCACACTGACAAAAATAGGTCTAGAAATCTGACCATACTATATCTTCCAGTTTCAATGCACTAGTGTAGACTTTTTTGTTGCAAAGTTTCAACTTATTTCTGCTTCTCATCACATACTCACTGCTTAGAATTCCCCATATATGGAACTTTACATTTAAGCTTGACAGAAAGTTTAGAATTGTGCTTGTGTTGTGCTTTTTCCATACTCACTGGCATCATTCCCTTGAAATACACACCTTCACTGAACAGGTCTTTCTTTTCTGTTGTGCTAGTTGTTTCTGCTCCATGCTATGCAATACCTTCATACTGCAGTGAAACTTCATTTCCTACTTTCTAATACTTCTGGGATGTGATATGCTCCTTCTGTTGGTTTTGCCCTTGTATACTACTCTGGTACAGGTATATGTTGACATTTCTCTTTAAGTGCTGTAGCGTCTTCCTTTCTCTGTATACATAGCAACATTGTGGATGTTTAGGACTAACAGTATGCCTTGATCCTTAATGGATGACTCCACTTTTATAAATGCATCTGGTATTTACCCCCTTTCTAGTTTAGAAGAGGTACAGCTGTAGGCTTATTATACACTTGCTTGTTCTCCTCCCACCACTGTTGTAAGCAGGATGGGTTAAAGGGGAAGGCTGCAGCAGGTACAACCTGTTAGGGGAATATCATCAGCAAGTGCCAATAAGGTGGAACTACAGTATCAGCACTCTGAATAATCTTCATCCCATAAATACAATTTTTGAGTTTTTATCATTTCAACATATGGTCAGATTTCCAAAAGCTTTTCATATGGTCATTACTGACAAATAAGAAATTCAAAGAAGCTTTGTTTTTCAGTATAATTCATTATCCTCATATGCATGTAGCAATCGCCGTAAGCAAGCACTTTGCAACTACTATTTCTAAACTATAAACATAACACCCAACCTGTTATCATTTTTATAAAAAGCAAATCACTTGCAATATTATCTTCAACAAGAAATATTAGCTTGTTTCTATATAGAAAGTATTTTATTTACTTACTGTTGACCAAGTTAGTACCATTAGGACAGTGTCCTCTTTTCAGGGGAAATTCGAGGAGGTATTCACAATGACTAGGATGAATTTAGCCAGGGCACTGGGGAATTTTCCTGTTTTTTTCTTTGGATAAGTGCCATGGGATCTTATAATCCACCTGCTATATTACCACTAGATTGTCTTTCTTTTCCTTCAAGGACATCTAATTTTAGTGCTTTATCTGCCTGCTGTTGTATAATTGTCAAATCAGCATTGATGATTGCAACAAAGTGGCTAACTCTTTGTCCCATCTGATTGTGGGGGAAAAAGGAGTCAGTTTTTTTTTACTCTTTCTTTTTTAAAAACTAGCAGTGCTTGTTTTGCAGACTGTTATGGATATGCACTATACTTACACTTTCTTAGTGTTGCTAGGCTACTCCTGCTTAAGATCAGCTTGTTTTAAACTTGTCTGCTGAATGGCAACCCCCCCCCCCCGTTACCTTAAACTATAAAGTGCTTAAGTGCTCAGTAAAACATGGAATTGTCAAAAAATAAATAATAGCAGGAAATGCGTAAATTAAAAAAATCTAATTATTTTACCTGGTCTACCAGTAAAACAGACGTACACACAAACACCCTCTCCTACACACACCCACACCAATACAAGCACACACACAAAGTTTTCAATATAGTACACCACACAGATAAAGTAAAGAATTTTTTTTTCACATCAGCAGCATCCTGGTACACCACATACATCTGGGGTAGACAATAAAGTAAGTGCAACTACACTGAGAAGACACCTACATTTTAGATTATTTCCATATCAGTTTAAGCTTTGACTACAACTAGTAAACAGTAATATAAATAAAACATGTAATCCTGGTTTTATTTTGTCACTTTTTAATGTATGTTTCTGTGTGGTGACATCCCACGATCCTATTGGAAGTAAAAGGAGTAATATTTTTTGGTATGTAAATTTAATGATAATATGCTGACCTTTATTTTGACAGTTCTACCTACTTTTCAAGAAAGTTTGTTTAGATTTTTTTTATTGTATTTCTGCAAGATGTTTGCTGTCATCCTTAGTCAGTGCACCTATATATTCATCTATCCATCCACAACTCCTTTTCCTATGTTTGCATATGGGATTGGGGTGTCAGCTCAACAGTGATAATCATCTAGAGCCAAGATAATATAATATTGTCAAATTTTCGTAGAAAAAGATGTATACCTTCAATTAAAAATTAACAACAGATAAAAAAAATAACAGTATGACAATAAAAGTAAACAAATGCGGGAAACACCCTGCAAATCACTGTAATGATACATTAAGCTTTATCGATGTGTGGCAATAACAGCTGCAGCGGTTTACTTGGAAACACACCTCATACTTGATGGCATAAGTTGTAGATGATGGGAATCACTGCATTCATGTATGCCACATTAATCAGGACTAAAATAGATTATAAATGGTATATGATACAGCCTAAATACAAGCCAAATGACACAATTCAACAAAGTTCAGAGATTCTTAACTAACAAAGCTACAGATTTCTGAGAGGGGCTAATGTTAGGCATATAAAGCACTGCCAAAATGCTCCGCTTTGAAGACTTAAAGTTGACATAAATAACAGAAAATATGGGGCAGAATCATTGCCCAGTGACTCCCAAAGCTTTGGAATAAACAACTGCTCATAGTTAAAGTCAAGCACCTATCTAATGTATTAAACAGTGTTGCTAAATATATGGATAGCAGGAAATCTAAAAATGGGAGACTGAAGTTTCTCAAGGACATTAGGCCAGAAACACAAGACCAAAATACATGATGCTATCCTTCTAAAGGTACAATGACCCTCCTGAGTAACAAAGTTAAGAGAGAAGTTATTAAATTAGAATGCAGTCTCACACTAGGTATGGAATTAGATGCCCATCTGGACTGCAAGTGACCCCGGATAGACTACCCATCCATGTGTTAGATGATCAGCCAGTGAGGGAAAGGAATGACCTGATAAAGGACGACTCTCTTTCCTCCAAGGAGGCGGGGAGGGGGATTTGGACCATCCTCATGGCATCAGCATCCCCCATTGGAGGCTACTGTCAGAAGATGAGTCAGCTATTGTCATGCTCATCAAAAACTATTATGAAAAGTATCCTTTTGTATTTATTCATTTATTTATTTATATATGCAGTTTTTATTTATCTCTGTTTACTGCACAGGCATACTACTCTGAGCACCTTTCTCAGCCATAAACTATGCCATAGGAAAACAAAAGTCATGATCATGGATTGTATAAAATTCAAAACATACAAAGGATGCAGAGTCAGACACTTAACAGCCTGAAAAACACAGAGACAGAGCAAAACACACAAGACCAGAAATAATTATGTTGATTAAAGGATTATAGCTGAACATTCTTAACTCACAAAGTACCTTATCAAGTATATCACATGGTAAGGTAACAACATTAGTATTAACTAAGAAGAAAGGAGAATGTCAGGAATGACTGATAGGCTTACAGAGCAGATCAAGGAAACGTGTAAATAATTGTATGTCGTAGTATGGTATGCCTACAGGGACATGCTGGTACAAGTTGTGTCTTGTCATTCTACTTAATGCAGTTGCACGTGTGCAAAGTTTTCAGGTGACTCACAAGTTTAGACCTGTGTATTATAAAATCCAGCTCATTTCAAAAGTCAGAAGGAAGACATCTCTGTGCAGCAGAAGAAATGTTATTAAAGGCATTTCCCCCAAAGTAAAACAAAAATGTAATCCTAACCAGGGTATGAGCATCATGAATTCATGTGACCTGAGAGAGTGACAGTGGGTTCTGATCTGTAACTTAGTAGCTAGAGGGACACTATAGTCTTGATATATAAGATTATAAAGTAAAAAAGGCCAGAAGTAGGTCACATTCACCATTACCGGCATAAGGTTTGCTTTCTTCAGAAGCAGACAGTGCTGCTGTTTCCAAATAAAGAGACAAAAATGTCAGACGCAGTTAACTGGAGAGCTGAAAATGTTTATGGGGGTGACAGATTCAATTTCTCTATATAAGAAGTTGCAAAACTCTTAAGTTCCTTCTTTTAAAAGTCAAAAGATCTGAGATCCAATAAAATAATTTCTATTGTTTAGAATATTGCTACTAATAGTTTCAATACAGTGTTTAAAAAGAGTGAAGGGTCAAACTAAGGTCATAAATATGTCATCAATCTCTATTCAGAAAGATTTTAGTAACTAGGAATTTTGAGAGGGCAAACACCCTGGGATGCACTTTGAGATTTTTGAAGTACCAAAGGTCACATATGTGGATTTGACTGAATAAATAATAAGCTATATTTTCTTGTGTAATCATAGCCAAAAGGATCGTTGGTTACCTAAAGATAGGGTAGTCCAAAGAAAAATCATTAACAAGCAAATAAAAGAATAGCGAGTCCAGTGCTGATCCTTGTGGGGTACATACATTTAGAAAGCTCATGTCAGAGAAGCATGATCTAGCACTTTCCAGAAAAGTGCAAACAGGTAGAAAGCTATGTATCCACATGAGTGAACCAACTCCAAAATCAAGAGATTCACGTTTTACAAGAAGTATACTCTGGTCACCTGATTTGGAAACCTTTTTCATGTCAACAGATATATACCACTACAAAAGACTTTCTCCTTCCTAGTAAGGATGAAACCAATGACATAGTGAATGGCTTTCAAACCAGAATATCTCTTATGAAAACCATGTTGCACCTTCAAGCAGACAGCTATACTTTTTGTCATAATAAATTATTTAATTGCACACAGTCCTCTTCAGTACATTGGCTTTGAGGCACAATTTAACAATAGGTATGCAATATGGGGACCAATTTATAGAAGTGACTTTGTGGATGGGATGGAGAGCATCAAATATGGACGCACTTTGTGAGGCTATTTTGCAGAGGAGGTGGAGAGTGTCAATTTTGATGGAAGACAGAAGAATCTTTTAGGTCAGTGAGAGGCTAAATATATGTGCTTAAGGTTTCCAATGGCAATGACTTCTAACTTCTAAAAACTCAAATTGAAGAAAAAAAGATTTGGAAAGAAGCCCACAATTCTTAATGAAGTGTTTGTTGGCTTTTTATAGGACATGTCTAGAAAGTAGAAAGGGGAATACAAGGATGAATTAGGTCTGTGTAGATATAAACATTAGACTGGTGAAGCTGAACTGGGATGGTCCAATGGGCTATCACTGGATGAAATACTATAGTTGACTTTTTTTTTTTTGCCAGTGTAGAATTAACTTTGTAGGAGTGCTTGTACCAGGATGCACAGCACCAAATAAATATTAACAGATTGCCAAAAGAGTCATTAGTGACTGCCTAAGACCTTTGAATTGCTTTTAAACTAATTATTTTTAGTAGAGTTCATTGCTGTTCCACATTATTTTTTGTTTAAGGTAGTTATTATAACAGTTAATACCTAGGAGGTTCATTTTCCACATCTGCAAGGCATAGCACCTTTCACCAAATTGTACTCTTGGTACAATTGTTACCCATGGACACATTTGCCATCTCAAACTTCTGAGATAACAGAAACAGGGTATCCTAAACCAGATGAGATGAGCTGAATATGGAATAAGTCAAATGGCTGTCTGTGTCTCTCTATATATAGAAGAACCATATAAGGTTTACCAAGCTGAATCAATATTTCCAAGCTTTCTGCCATGGACCTGCCAGCAACCAAGACTGGAGCAATCCTTGGCAAAGAATTTTGCATGACTAGTGTGATGCTACTGGAGCGTAGTTACAGATGTTAAGATAACAGAACTAAGGCATTTATGGGGAATGGTAATTATTATAACATATAGCATACCTACACATTTAGAAGGCTTGGACCTGATATTACTGTTGACAATTTGGGTAAAATTACAAAAGGAAGAACACTGTCAACCTGTGATATAGCTGGACCCTGACAGTTATGGTTGTGGTCTCCAACTAAGATGATATTGTTAGAGGACAGCCCCTGTAAGATGTCTGACAGACTGACCCAATAGATTTACCACAACAGGCAGTGTGTTATACAATACACAAGTACAGGTTTTAACATATTACCCTACAAACACCTGAGCTAGTAATTAGTAGGGCTGCATCATTAATCACTGCAACATTTTTCTTAAGTTTAACTTTAAAAGAGCATATTTTCATAGTTAGAAGGTATACAACACCTCCTACTCAAAGCCCGGCTTTTTGTCTGTGAAGAGATGGTAACTAAAACTGGGGACTGGAAGAACAAAATATAATTTCAACACAAACTCCATAATGGCAATGATATCTGGATTCCTATATTTAACCTATACTTCAAGTTGCACCCATATATTATTAAAAAAATACCTATAATTATTAACTAACACCACAAGCATAGCTATGCTCTGCTCAGTCTCTGTTACTCCCATATCTGCTATATGCATCACCCATTTTAATAAACTTTCACAAAACACAACTCAATAAACTAGAAACAAGTTCAAAATGTGCCACAAGACAGAACATTACTGTAAAGCAATTCATAAATTACATCAGCTGGAACACTTTCACTCCCTGAATTATGTACAATTTAAAATGGTAGTGAATACCCTATTTAAACCTAATAAATACCCAGACACTATTCATAGCATTGCAAAATGTGTTTCCCTAGAAGAGAACTCAAATCTCTGCACCTAAACAGATATGAATTGCTTCATCTAATGACCACTATGGCGGCTCTCTATATTCATTCCATTCAGCTACACTTCATAAATCTGTCCTTCTGTTTTGCAAAAGATTTAAAAAAATTAAAAAAAAATGTCCCCCAACAGAAATTAACAAAATAGCAGGCAACTACATGAACATGTAATAGCATTAAATGATAACCTAACTTAAAAACGAGCTCCTCCAAGTCATTATTTTACTTTCTACTTCTTCACATGATAATGATTACTAAATGTCCTTACATTTTTTACCACCCTCCTCCTTATATTACTACTACATTCGTTCCTATCCTTATTCTGTTTTTTCTCAGATTTTCTCACCCTCACTTGTACTCTCCTCTTTATACCACTCTTTTCCTCTTCACCTCTTCTGAAGCAACTCTCTACATCCTACATTAGTTTATTCCTATTCTTCCCTTTTTTAATTTTAATCCTTCAAAGTTAATTTTATTAGATTGTTCGTGTACTACTATTTAATACAGCCAACTATATGCATCAGTATATATCCTTATACATATCTTTATTTTTATTCACTCATGCTATGGCAGCTACATATCCTTGTACAAATATGCTTTTTTCTATTGTCTAATATAACATATGCAATTCTGAGTTATTGTTTAAACTTAAATTGGTTACATATAGTTTGGACATGAAGGTTTTCTCCCTGAAACACCAATGAAAAGGCGTGATTGCCCAGCCAGACTATCACATTTAACAAATGTAAACAAACAAAGAAACAACTAAATAAATGACACTGTTAATATTAAGAATCATCCCAATGAAGTGAGTAGCAGCAGCAGATGGTCAGTAATTCTCAGCCAGCAAAGCAGGATAGTATCTATTATTGCCTGCTCAAACAAAGAGTGTGGTAGCAGAGTATGGTAACCCTAATACTCAGATAGTATCAGTTTAATCTACCACCTGTCTGTATCAGGTCTACCAGCATGTCATCATCAACACCCAGACTTTTAGTACATGCTGTTCCTCATGCAAAAGTAGTAGATCAGCAATTCTCATTGGCCAGTCAGATGATTAATTAGAAGGAACAAGGAGAAGTAGAAAACACCCATCCATTATGATGAATACACAAACTTAAGATAAGCAAAGGAAACAGAATGTTAGTCCAGTAACACAGTGGGGAAGCAAACACATGCACACACACACACACACACACACACACACACACGCACACACGCACACATGCACACACGCACCGCACACACACACACACACACACACACACACACACACACACACACACACACACTCACACACACAGCCCCTGCAATGCATGCACACACACACACACACACACACACATCCACACGCACACGCACACGTGCGCGCACACACACACACACACACACACACACACACACACACACACACACACACACAATACAAAAACACAGACACACCAGCACAAAAACATACATACACATGCTCACACACAAAGTTGTTAAACTGTTTGCCAGCATAAGGGCAGTGAGGGCATAACAGTAAACTTCATCTCTTATTGAAATTGACAGTGTAAAGGTCATCTAATATTCAGGCTCTCACCTCACCACAAGGGGCGGACCCCCCCCCCCCCAACTAATATAAGGGCTGCAATGGTTTTCAGAGGAAAAGCTGACATGGAATACATCAGGGCACTTTGATGGCCTAAGTTTAGACACCAAGAATAGTATGAAAAAAATGTACTCAAAAATATTGCTGGCAATTTAATGTTCACATTGCATATTTCATCAATCTGCTGCTTTCTGTGTAAAACTATTAACTAGTGAAATGATTTATTAACTTGTTGAGATAATATTAATTCAACAATGCCATTACAGGGATTAGGTGTACTCCTTGTCTAAAAAATACTTTTGTAAAGGAGTGTGTGGAACATTCTATGTAGCATTTTCATTTTAATCTTGAAACTGATTGATGATAAAAGTGACAGCATACACCAGGAATTACTGAAGTATATAGCATGTAAAAAGTCAAAATAATAGTTCAAACATGCCAGATTTAATAATACCTTTTAGTGAATACTTTTAAATAAGCTGATCAGGAAGTGAGGAAATGTTTGATAAATTGCATAAGCACACTGCTAATGGTGCATTTTTAAAAGGCTATGTAGTGAGGATGTATTTTACACATACAATTTAGAAAGTTTGCGTAAATGACCATATTTAGCTGCAACCTTTCCACAGAGGGCAGTGATTATTTATGTCTTCACCATACTTTTATGTTTTGTTATTCTTAAGTCGGCTGGAAAAACCCTGGTCATGAATCTGCGATCTAATCTTTAAATATCAATAAATAAAAGAAAATCACTTCAGTTTAAATAAACTGAGAGACTGGCAACTGCAGAAAATAAAATAAGCAAACTTAAATCAGGAAACAGAAAACAAAAACATTCTAGGAAAAAATTTTATGGGGAAAGCCTTCAGAGTAATTTAAGTTTCTATATGCAAGCATTTAAAATCTCTGTAACGTGTAAAGAAGAATCCTGAATTACCATTATTATTTGGCATTGCTTTTGTTTCATGCTTAAGGTTTATTTTCAAACCAAGAAAACTAAATTAGGCTTTAGACTTCTGTCATTATCTATCTTGGCTGACACACTCACATTGTACAAAATGTATATAACATATTAGACAGTAAGCACGCAGTGCATAATTTGCGTGCTTTAATGTTCTGCATTACATAAAAGTCAGCAGTCTGCTTTTACATGTTAATTTGCCTTTTCCTCTGAATTTAAAGCTTCATTCAGAGCGAGTCATTAATATTAAATGTCAGTTCAATAAAAACAAATTACAGTAATAAAATAATGTTTAGAGTAATTTTTTTACCCAGTTTTCTAAATTTAAAGAAAATGTGATGTTATGTAAAACTGGAGATATATAGCTGTGGATATATCCCCAGATGACACAAAATACCATATGTAAAAGCTAAAGATGGTTTATTAAAGGTTAAAGAAGCTTATGAACTACATAAACAATAATGCTCCATAGGCTAAACCAGGAAGAAATGTTATACAGAGGACCTGTATGGCCTCCAATGGTTTGATATCCTCAAATGCCAGCCAGCTTAGAGAAAAGATTACAAAATAAATATTTAGATTTTGAAATTGTTAATAAAAAGTATATTTTGCTTATTTTTTCATAAATTAATTCCTCTGTATAATGAGTCTATAAAAAAAAAAATATATATATATATATATATATATATATATATATATATATATATATACACATATATATATATATATATATATATATATATATATATATATGGGTCTACTACTAATTACCGACACGACGATTCCCCGACGGAAAACTCCCCGACGCCAGATGACCGACATCACATAAACCCGACAACGCAAAACACCGAACACCATTACAATGAACACCATTACACCGACACACGGAACGTAAACAATACGCGACACTACATAGCATACACACTAGCCCTGACCCAAACCCTAACCCTAAGGTCCGACACTATCGCACACTTCACCTACCTGCACCCTAACCCTAACTCACTTAACCCACCCCTAGCCCAAGCTCCGACACTATCGCACACTTCACCTACCTGCACCCTAACCCTAACTCACTTAACCCACGCCTAGCCCAAGCTCCGACACTATCGCACACTTCACCTACCTGCACCCTAACCCTAACTCACTTAACCCACCCCTAGCCCAAGCTCCGACACTAACGCACACATCACCTACCTGCACCCTAACTCACTTAACCCGTCCCTAAACTACAGTCCCTCACTAGCACACACTTACCTTACCCGAACCATACCTCCGACACGAACACACACTCACCTTTCCCACAGCCTAACCCGACATCCCACAATCTCGAGCACTTACCTGATCGCTCCTAACTCCGTCACCATCGCACACTTACCGCGTCGCGATCACACATTCCCTTGTCGGTCTTTCCGCTGTCGGCAAATCACCCTGTCGGTACACTTACCTGTCGGTCATCTGGCGTCGGTGAGTTTTCCGTCGGGGAATCGTCGTTTCGGGCATTAGTAGTAGACCCATATATATATATATGTGTGTGTGTGTGTGTGTGTGTGTATATATATATATATATATATATATATATATATATAAAACATACCCCAAGATTTAATAATGTCCATGTAGGCACTGTGTAGGACCTACATGGACTGTTACCATGTCCGTATACATGGTTCCTCCTCAGCAGCACTCCATGCATGTTAATTATGGCACATTGCTGAGGTACAGCCATGGAACATGGTTATTGAATCGGTGTAGGGAGTCTGGTGCAGTGTCCACAGATGAGCAACACATTCCCTGCACACTGTCTAACTGCATTATATCAATGTAAATTGATAGTTTTTATTTTGTATAAAAAGCAGGTTTGCGCGGCACGGAGCGTAGCAAGTGACATGTACTAGGCATCCTAAAAATAGAAACTGGATATATTTAATTATCTATGAAAAGGTCAAGTTTAAGCATAGCTGAGTGGGTCTGCATGGCACAGAGTGCTGTTCAGTAGTGCTTAAAGTAGCTCAGAGGTATATGTAAATGTATAGCAGCACTCCTGAGATCCCTCATCAAGTCCTCTAAAGCTAGCTATGAAAACAGAATTGCAGCAGATAGTAAAGACAACAACAAGGCCTTCTATAGTTATGTAAAGAATCTCCACAGAAATACCCAGATTTGCTCTGAGCTACGGATATTTCCAATATACTGGCCAACGGATTCAGTGCCAATTTTACCCCCCCAAGGGACCAGTCACAATACCAGTAGATTGCCAGGCACCCAGGATTACTGCTGCACAGGTTAAAACAGCACCGTCCAAGGCCAATAATACAGCTTCTATGGGACCTGACAATATCCCTGGCTGTGTTCTACATGAACTACAGAGTGAACTGGCACCTCACCTGTGTGCCCTGTTCAATCACAGCCTCACCTCAGGCTTTGTCTCTACCGAATGGCGCACTGCCACAGTCATCCCTCTCCACAAAGGAGGAGAGACTACAGACTACAGACTACAGACCTTGGGAACTATCGCCCCATTAGCCTGGAGAGTCTGATATGCAAAGCTATGGAACTCATCATCGTGGACCTAATAAACAAGGATATAGGGAATCTCTAAACTTTGGATCCCACACAGTTTGGTTTTTTGAAGGGTAGATAATGCCTACACAACTTAGTCAACTTCTTTAAGGCAATCACTAGAGCTGTGGATGAAAGCAAGGTGGTTCATACAGCCTACCTTGATTTGGGCAAAGCCTTTGATACCATTCCTCACTCAGGAATCATAGAAAAACTTACTAAGCTAGGCATCAACCCTTATATCACTAGGTGGGTTGCAAAGTGGCTCACAGGGAGAACCCACAGTGTGAAAGTAGCTGACTCCAAGTTAGACTGCCAACCAGTCATGAGTGGAGTCCCACAGTGTTTGTTCCTGGGTCCTCTGCTATTTGGTATCTTCATCTCTGAAGTCCAGGCCAACATGAAGGGACTCTGGCTGAAAAAGTTTGCAGATGATTGCAAGTTGGGAGCTATTAATAATTCCCCAAGTGATATTGACATCCTACAGAAAGGCCTCACTGAGACCAATGACTGGTGTCAGAATCATGGCCTTAAGCTCAATGCCAACAAGTATGTCATCCTCCCCTTTGGGAAAAACCTGATTCGCATGAATTAACACATCAATCGTAGTCCACTGAACACAGAAGGCATTAGAAGAGATCTGGAAACACAGGTTGACAGCAACCTCTCTTTTGACCACCACATTGCCACTATGGTCAGAAAGTCCTTCTATGTGGCACATCTCATTGCTAAGAGTTTTGCATCCAGGAAGAAAGAGGTCATTGTCTCCCTCTACTCTTCCCTCATTAGGCCAGTCATTGAGTACAATGTCCCATAAGGCATGTACCTCACTAAACACCTGCAACAACTGGAGAGGCCACAAAATTACCTCACAAAGAGGATCCTAGGCCTTAAACATTTGTCCTATATGGACAGACTAAAAAAACTCCAACTATTATCTTTCTCATATTGCCTATTTAGAGGTGATTTCTGCTTGACTTACAAAGCCATGTCTGACACAGGGCTGTTAGAAATGATACAGCTAAAGAAATCCCAATCCCTCCACACCACACACTCCAGAGACCTTAACCTCATTACCACAATCAACAGAACATGCTAGAGGGACATGTTCATAATCCAAAGGCTGCCCATGCTATGAAATAGACTTCCCATACATGTCAAGCAGAGCACCTCACTGGCCCTCTTGAAGAGAGATCTTGAGGAGTGGATGAGAAATACAAAATTCACCCCAGAGATCACTCCACTGGCTTTACTCAACAGAATCACTGGGAACTAAGGTTGGGTGGCACTATGCCAGGGTAATCCTATGGGCTAGGCTTGTAAAGGCTCCAGGGACATTAGCCTAGTACACACCTATGAACCTATGTAGCTAAATATGTATGGCTTTATGTGCAGTAGGTACAGAGTTTGAATGCCTACAAAGGATATTAAGCATTTACTTTCCAAATACAAATTGTGCTAATTATTTTTAAATCCTGATCTGCTGCACTCAGCTAAGCTCTGCTAAGACATGCAAAGCCTTGTTAAGCACTGCTTAAACAAGATACCTTTTAGCACTGCCTGACATTGCTTGACACCACTTGGCTATGCTTAGCTGGTTTGTGCACTGCTAAGCATTGAAGTTTAAGCAATGTACAGTTGAGCTGCGCTGGTTTGCACAGTGCTAAGCGATGCACCACATTTTAAAATATTACCCAATGGCATGAAAGGGTGGGAAAACAGGCTATATTAAGCTCACCAGATAGGAATACAGCATAGTCTGCTGGAGTTTGATCTGTACAGTGACTATGGCTGGCACTGAAGATGGTGCATACTTCTGGATGCAGTGGTGGGGCATTGAGGGGTCCAGGGTCATGGTTGGACACCTAGTGAAAAAACATGATGACCAGCTGCTGCAGGGTGGGTTCCAGGGCTCAGAGTGCAAGGCTGAGGCCTGTGACCAGCTGGCACATCAGCTCACCAGTGAAACAGGTATCCACTACGCAGGTGAGCAGGTCTGTCACCACTGTGATGATCTGAAGCATAGGAAGGAGGATCTCTTGGCCACTTGAGTCCAAGATGATTGGGCAGGGAATGCCCCAAAAGTTTGTAAGTACTGTTACCATTGTTTCACCAATACCTAATTTGAATGTCTGAAAGATAGATATGCATAATGGTGTGCTTCCCTACAACTGCAGAAGAGAGAACTTGTGATGCTGAGGCACATGTCGGGTGCTTGGCCAGGTTGTGCTGTGAGTGTGGTGAGTACAGATGTATTTTGCAATCTATAGTCATATAATCAAGAAAGGGTAAAGCATTAACTCTCATTAGGTATATACAGTAAATATTGTATTGCAATGAATGTGGACATAGATCTGTACTGGAATAAGTGACTACTGCCAACTGTAGTGCAATAAGCAGGGAAGAGTAAAGTATTAACCTTGATAAAGTAAAAGAAATAAAGTTTCTACTGCAATAACTGTAGAAATACAGCTGTATTGCAACACTTGCATTACAACAACTGCTGTACAATAAAAATGTGACACTATACCAGTAACTGCATGAAGGTAGCCCTAATAAAGATGTGTTGAGCAATATGTGTGGAATTAGTGCTGTTTTACATGAAATCAATTATGTTAACTGTTCTGCAATAAAAACACAAAACAATACCAGTACCTGCCTCAAGGTATATCTAATAAAGAGTGTTGTGCAATAAGTGTAGATTCAGAGCTGTTTTACAAGAAATGAATTGTGACATCTGTCCTGCAATAACACATGAAGCACTAGAAATAACACCCAAGGTATATTATGTATACCAGGATTGTCTTGTTTTAACCATTGCATTTCAGCTATATGCATTTAGGCTCTGAGGTACCATGCTGCAGGCAAGTATAACAGTGTAATAGCTGTAGACTGCAAATATACTGTTTGCAAATGTATATGGGTGAGGTAGCCAACCCAATAATCTGGTATGGTTTGTAGACTTCACAGATATTTCAACCCACTAACAATATATTGTGTAGACCTGCATTCCACGCAGTAATGTACAGTTTACCTAGTATTTCTGTCATGCTTGAATTTCATACCTGTGTGTTCAACTGTCACTGCAGTCTACTGTAAAACTGTGCCACTATTACCAGGTCATATATTGGTTCCAGATGAGATCTAGGCAAATATCAGTCAGGAAGTAAGCAGCAATGACTCAGTAGTTCAGTTTGTTAAATGTTCTACACATTTCCCACACAGCCTATGGTTCAAATCAAGTGCTCTGTATATATTACAGTATCAGTCATGAAATGATTACAGATTTTCTCTCCACAGGAACTACAGGAAAATGGGTGAGCTAGGCCATAGTCTGGGTAAATAATTGTATGCTTAGATGTCACAGACTGTTAAAATTATTACCAAGTATGTGAATATACAGCATAAAATAAAGGAAATAAATATAATACTAATAAAATAAAATAAAATAAATAAAATGTGTGATCACTGCTATGGCTGTATGCTTGAAGTATCTGTTAAAGGTTGCTGCAGTCAATTAATACATTTGATGCAGATGTCCACTGCAGTCACTGCTATTGGGTTCTGTCCCCATGCATGTCAAGCAAGGCATGATACTAGTATAGTTTTTGTACTGTACACATACATGTCTCTCAAGTGTCACATTGTCACTGCATGTAGTTAGTAGTGCATAATCCCTGTGCCACACATTTACCATCAACATGAGTATCTAACCAGGAATGCATCAGTACATCAGCCCACAGTACACCTTGGTAGTTATATAGGTCCACTTGATGCGCAAGAGTTCTGAGTAGTTTACTGCCTACAGTTGATACGGCTTGACCCATACTGCACCATGCGGATAGCTTGAGAGGTATGTACGTGCAACAGCAGCTTTAGTCCACTTGCAAACATAAAGAAAGGACAGATCTATAGAGTCGATAGCAGTACTGTCCTCCACAAAATAGACTATAATGGTATTAATGGACTGTCTATTTCTTTCTCTCCCTACCCCTTATCTTTATTTATTTATTACTGTTATCCATTGGGTATCATTTACTATTAACATCTGTTGTTACATTAAACTTTATTTTGGGCATGTGTTTTATTATTGTTATGTATTATAATGGTTGCATATTAACATATCATTTTGAATTACCTATGTTGTTGGCCTTATGCTGTAACTGTTACTGGCATGCTGTTGATATACTGACTGACATGTTATTTATTATTGTGTTCCATGTAATATGCATTGAAATGTGATTGGGTTATTTCCAATGTTCTGGCATGCTGTTATTGCTAACAAATTGTTTTGTTTATAACTAAGTTATACACATTGCTATACGTCTATCACCACAGCATGACAGGGTAGGCTGGTTCCTGCTGATCCACCTACCCTACCTCAGCTGACCGTGGCACCAAGTACCAGCACATCTAGGACCCAGGCTGATTGTGCCCCCTGAACTGGCCCTGCACCACCTTAGAGTGGAACCACCTCAGAGTACAGGGCCTGTTCCCCCCCAGGAGCGATGGTGGAGGGGTGGTAGTCACTCAAGATCAATTACCGACCATGGTGTGCAGGATAGTTCATAGGAGCTATGAATGATGCCTGTGCCAGATTGAGATCATACTCAAAAACCTGGTTGGGCCTGCTAGCTATGGCACCTAGCCTTCAGCACAGCCACCTTTGGGGCAGTGAAGGAGCAGTGTTGACTGCCCATGGGTGGGGATGTCAATCACACTGCTGCTGTCTGGAGGCACATGATTCTACTTCTTCTCAGATTCCACAACAACCTCCCTATCCAAGCTTTTTATCCCTTTCATGTGTCACACACCACCCCGTCTGCTGTCTTGTCTTCCTGTAATTGCATCCTCTCCTACCCAACTTACCTCCCCACATGTACCTTCATCCCTTCCCCAACATTCCACTCTCTCCTTATAAAAAAAAAAAAAAAAAAAATTGGGCACCTGTCCCACAAATAAAAAAAAAATATCACCCTATACATAAGTCTCCATTTTGCACAAATTCACCCACAAAATCTGTCAAACTGCACAACTGTTGATGTACAAGAAATGAAACACTATGGTTCTTTCCTACATCCTTCCCGCATGCCCCTACCTTCTTTTCAGTATGTTTTTACCCCTGCTTACTCCCATTTCACCACTGCCCTATCACCCCCCTTTTCTCTTTTCTTTTTATTTTTTTAGCGTGGGTTTACATGGAGCTAAGCAAAGAGCTACAATGTGGCACATTGCACAAACCTGCTCAAACCCTCTTAAAAGTGCTTTAATGTGCCTTAATGATCTTAAGTGTTTAGCATCGTGTTAGGCATATGCACAGAATAATCACCCCTGCCAATTCTTGAAGCCGGACCCCTTTCAGTTATAGATAACTCCACTAAATGACTAGCCCACAATCTGGATTAAAGCATCTGTTTCCAGCAATACATACTGATCGCCACTGACAGACTGAAAGCAACCTAATGTGAAAAATGGGAGTGTACTTGGGACTCTGATGCACAAATACACCAGTCAACAGCCAAATAACTAATAATGGTGGTATGTGAGGCCTGGTATATCAGGTAAATGTCCCCATATACCTGCAACATCTTTAAACACACCTGCTAATACATCCATGGCACAGTACATATGTTTAACTGGGACCTTGCTGCAGAAAAGCTGCCTTTGACAGCCATGCACATACTGATGGATGCAGACAATGTGTGTCACAGCCTGCACATCTGCACATATATCTGGCAACTACACCTGTTCTAGTACTGACTCAGTAGCTCAGTCTGTTAAATGCCTTGCATG
This sequence comes from Protopterus annectens, assembly GCF_019279795.1. Classification (NCBI taxonomy): domain Eukaryota; kingdom Metazoa; phylum Chordata; order Ceratodontiformes; family Protopteridae; genus Protopterus; species Protopterus annectens. Next base: position 925,815,215 of record NC_056725.1, on the reverse strand, counting down.
TAGCGTATTTTGCCACACACAGTCCTGGGTTTGAATCCAGCATGTTGCACATCAGTTACATTGTTGTGAAGACAGCAAGTAATGACTGAGTCTTGCACTTTTAATCCCCATAGGTTAATGCTACTGAATTATCTGCCTATCCAGTTTTAAAAGTTAAAGGCCTGCAGTTAGGGACACACTGCACATATTCATATAGCCTAACTATATGTCGCCTACTAGTCTGTTATTGACACTGTTGCATAACAGATATATCTTAAGCACATGCCTCGATTGGACTGTAAAGGTTACCCCTACCCTGGCTCTGCTGTAATGACAGGGCTGCCACTGCTGATATGGTTACATGTACAGCTTGCTGATCTCCAAAGTGTTCACACTCCCCCAATGTGTCATAGGCTGCAGGAGCAGCTGCAGCCTAGAGCATGCACAGCTGTATGTTAAGCTAGCTGCTACAGATCTACCATACCTTACAACCCCCTAGAACTATGATCCAGACACAACCATACATGGGGGGGCAAAGGTCAGCAATAGGGACACATTTAATAGTTTGCCCCTACAAAGATAGTGAGCAACCACATTAACATGCATATTCTGATGGGTATGACGTGTGACACTCACATGTCTCTCTTTCCTTACTGACCTCAACCCACAATGTTTGACAATGAACCTCCAGATGATCATAATGTCATGGTACACTGGACAAACATAGCAGGCATAACTGTGGACATGCCTCACAAATCACAATTGTGGACAGTGTTTGTATCTATCCTCAGTGATGCTGCAGTCTCCACACCTCACTATTGTCCAGCTCAAAGACTAAGAAAGGGGCCTAGGCCTACATCAAGGCCTTATATATTGCACTGTGGTGCCATGTCATTGGCTAATGAAAGTGCAACTCAGCTATTTTGGATGCAATTAGCAAGTCTGAGACACAGATTGCTGCACAGGCAATTACCTGGTAATGAGCATTACCTACAAAAGGCAAGCAACTGCCTAAGAGGAATAGGTCTGTACATTGTTTTGCTCACACAGACAGATTTTCAAGCTATTTGCAGAGGAACACTTCAAAAAAAGGATTAGCTCACTCTACCAGGTATGTAATAGATGTCCCCATATAACAGGATACAGATGGGAGGATGGAGGTATGGGGAAAATTGAGTACAACAGTAGTCCTGTCGTACATCCATGGCATTGACATGTTGGTGATACTCTGCTGTCCAACAGCTACAGGCATGCCTCTCAACTGTCCCTGCTTTGAGTCAAATCCTAGCTCTGTCCCTGTTACACCCTTCTACAATTGTTGGCTGTTGTAGGAAAGCTAGTGGAATCTGTGTTAGACATAGTGACACTAAGGGAGGGTGTACACTCCTATAACAACAAATGATGTAATGTAATTCACATCCTCTCAGTCTGTCAATGTCACACATAAATAGTTCTGACATTGTAAAGGTGTCCCTGACTGTCCCTGATGTACTATGACTAGGTCACTGTTTTGTTGACAGTCATCTCTCACTGGTTGAGAGCTATGGCTAACATACCTGTCAACTCCCTACAGCAGGGATTCAGGTCATATCCATAATTAATGGGGAGACACAAGCCCAAACTCAGTGACAGAGAATACATATTGGCCATACAAAGTAAGACTATGAATAGACTAACAGATATTACTGTAGCATAAGTGTTTTCTGAGGGGTCTGGCATGTGACAGCCAGATTCTCTATTGTCTGGCAACAACCATCAATGAATGGCCAACCATTTGTCAGACATCCACATATTTTTGCCAAAAGGAGCACATCTATGAAGCACGCGTTCATATTCAGCAAACATCTGTGCAGTGGAGAAGTATGATGTCTACAGGGATCATATACTTCAGCAGGTTTGCATTGCTGTCTGTCATTGTGGCACACTGGTGTTACTGGACTGTCCCCATATAGTTGTTTTAATTTCTCACAACTATTTGTCTGACGGTGGCTGTATGACATATTTGTGGGATCTTGCCTATAGGGGACACATCACAGTAGACTGCAGTGATGGGTGTAGAGACATACAGCAGAATCTGTCAAAGCACACAGGGACATACCAAGTAGTGCTACTATCTTGCTGATAGCCACACATGTAGTGTGTTGATAGATTGTGGGGTATGATGTGTGAGGGGAGCAGTGGATGGTGCAGGCCATATTGGTTGTGCAGGGACCGTACATAGTAGATGTCCACGTATCTGGTCATGTAATGTGTTCCCATCTTTCTGTCTTTCAGGAACAATGTATCACAGGAGGCATGCACCATTCACAGCTGCTGAGAATGCTGTTATCCTTGATGGCCTCAGAGTGTATCATCACATTCTGCTATCTAGGGGTCGCCAAAATCATGACCAGTGTGCTGCATTGTGTGGTGACCTTGTCAGATGGTTAACCAAATTGGCCAACAGGACAGGACCTATGAGCAAGTCCAACATCGGGCCACAAATATTGTCAATGCTGCACATCAAAGGGCAGCTGCTGTTACCAGGGATCGTGCTGACACCGGTGGAGGGCCTGCAACAGAACAACCACTCCCACCCACAGAGGAATTCCTGGCAAACCTAGAATCAACCACCAGCTCCCAGGCATCCATCACCCCATGCATCCTGGAGGTGGATGCCACAGCATCCACAGCAGATGAGCATCCAGGTAAGCTTACTTTGTTCACCAGTATTATACTGTATCAGTCATTGTGGCAGGCTCTGCATACCAGTACATGGGTGTCAGCTCTATCAGCATTGGGGGGAGGGGTTGTTTTAATGCACAGCTGTACACAAATACTCAGAATGTCAGCAATGTAGGCAGTATCACATTACCTTCTGTACATGTGGATATATGCACATATCAACTTCTAACACTGCAATATTTGGTATTGCTGACAATCCCTCTCCCTCACTATTTCATAGGTTCATCAGGCGTGGTGGAGTCTGTGATCCTGTGCCTGGTACGTGTAATACTGTTGTTTTATGGATTATATAAACCCTATGAATGTTAAGGACAGCCATTTTGCAGAAGGCACAACTGTTATGCTTAGCCAGAGTAGACTAGTTGTATGTTCCATTTTGGGGCAGTTAACTACAGTGCATACAATGGGTAATCACAGCTGTGTATTTGTACAAACATTAACACGTTTGCACTTATAGTCATGAAGAAGTATGCAACCTGGTATACAGGAGACAATTACTCCAAGATGCCTGTTCACACACTATAGGGAGAAGGTACATACTTGTGGCAGTGATACTACAGCAGGCATATTATTCTCAGGATAGGTGTACTGGGTATTAGGTGTAGTTCTATCATATACACTGTCATATTGCATACCTCAGAGGTATAGTGTACTGGCATCATTCACAGTATGTAGCTGAAGTGCATGTTATAAAGGGCCAGTCTTGTCTGTGCATGTTGTATGTTTGTGTGTTGTGCATGAGATCAGTGATGAGAAGATATGGGACTGGTAATGCAGTTGGGGCTCCTCATCCATATGAGTCTGTGTAGATTACCATGCATAACAGTGCAGGTAATAATGTACTGATTTTGTCGTTCTTCTCACAATTGAATGGGGGGGGTCGGAGTCTTTCCCCCTTACATCCAGATGTCATGTCCCATCAGACACTATGATGGTAGCCATACTGAGGCACAGGTGGGGTTGTTGAGGGCTGAATCTGTCCCAGAGGTTGAAATCCCTCTTCTGCCCCCATTGTCCTTAGACACAGTCAGTATGCCCACACATACCCAGTCCCTGGAGGCCACAGATATTGAACAGTCAGATGGCAGCAACTTTGAACAGGACAGTGTGACAACTATGGCATCAGTGAGTGTAGACACTGGCCATAGCCAGACAGCTGGTGAGGTCCCACACAGGTTTGACAGGGGTGCTCGAAGGAGGACTGCTGTCTATCCACATCTTGTCACAGCTGTCACATCACGGGTCACTCGCCACATGTTTCAAGCTATCATGGAGGCACAGGCATGTACCAAACTCAGCATCAGATGGATGCTCAGGGCTATGGATGCAGCACAGTCTGACATCTGTGACTGCCTCCACTGCACTGGGGACACAATACATCATTTCACTGATGCAGTGGACAGACAGTGGGCTGAGACAGTGTCTGTTTTTGTCTGCACATTGTCTGTGCTGGAACATCTGGTTGAAGTACGGCATTGGACACTTAGATGAAGGTCAGCAAAATCATCTGCTGAGAGTCCATGTGGCCATGAACAGTCCTGCTCCCGTAGTGGCAGTACCTTCAGCACTACAGAGGGAAGTGTGCTGTCCACACCACGATGTGGCAGGCCATGGAAACATGGTCCTGAGAGGTCCCATGGGGGACACGGGCCCAGCAGACAGCAGTCACCATTGGCTACTAGCACCACATCTGACTTTGGGCATGGTTGTGCCAGTGCCACTCCTGACAGAGCAAGTTCCTGTGTTCATGGCCGGAGACTGTGAACTGTCCACTCTGCCATGTACAGTCCACAGCTGTCCGACATACACATGTGTAGGGCTAGCCTGGGTTTGACTGTGTACACGCACACCCTCAAACATCCCTGCCACATGCAGGTCACCAACAGACACACACGGCAGCTCTCCATGGCCCATCTAACCAGAACCCCTTCCTGACTTAAACACATGCTGTCAACTGCATGGCACAACCTAGGCCTCTGGCACAACCACATCATACCCTGTGCATGTGATGATACGTGTGCCACATCCCTGCCATCCGTGCCATCAATGTAAGTTCATGAAAATATGTGTCTGATGCACAGGATGACTACATTAATTTCAATGTACTTCTGTAGTGCAGTATTGTTATGTCATGGCATTTGCTGCGGGCCACAACAGGTACTGTGTGCTGGCATGTGCCATGACTACACAGCAAACCTTTTGTATATCTTAGTTGCATGATGTTACACTGGCAGTAGTGTGACAGAATGACAGGTGTATCACAGACCTGTGTATGTTTCTGTTCCATGTGTTTGAGTGGTTATTCTATGGACACATGGCGGCAGTACAGCAGCACAGGTGGCATGGTAGCACAGCAGAAATATGACATCAGGAAGGTACGGCAGTATTTGTGCATGGTTCTCTAGGTGCATATGTGTAGAAGGGTGTGCCTGGGACAATAGGGTCAGCCAGCGTAATTACACATTCATTCTTTCTGACATGGTCTATTACCCTTAACATGTCACCTGGGTTTTCTGAATGTATAAATCTAGATGGTGGTAGACAGCCATTATACCTATATAGATGAGTGCAATATAGGACAAGGAGCTTGTTACAGGCCTGGAAAATGCATAACCATTACACAGAGATAGCCGGTATGGGCATGCCTGTACTGATACAAGGGGATATATCTGTACCCACACACAAACAGAGTTGGATGGTGTGAGACTAGATCCCCTACCTATCTAATAGTACACACTACAGTTCACAGCACTTATAACATGCACCAGGGAGTTTTTATGATATTGGACTGTCAGCTAGTACTCTTAAGGTGGGTGACATCAGCAGGCCTTGTAGAGGAGAGAATTTAGAGTCCAGCAGCTAGTCTTAGGCCCATAAAATGCATTGCAAGGAGATAACCCATGTGGGCATTTATGTAGTGCTGCAGATGTATATATGTACACACAGACAGTTGGGTGATGTGAGATTTGAACCCCAACCTATCTAGTACTACACACTACAGCTTACAGTACTTTCACATGTACTATAGAGATTACTTGATATTGCACTGTCAACCAATGCTGTTAAGATGGATGATATCAGCAGGCTTTGTAAAGCAGGCTAGTGTAGAGGCTATCATGTAGTCACAGGGCCTTAAAATGTATGACCATTGCACAGCAATAGGCATGTCTGTAGTGCTATAAGGGAGATTTACACACACACACACACACACACACACACACACACACACACACACACACACACACACACACACACACACACACAGTTGCCTGTTGTAAGAGTTGAACCCCTACCTATCTAGTATTACACACTATAGCTCACAGTATTTATCGCATGTGCTATGCTGTTTATCTGATGACACACTGTCAGCCTGTGCTCTTAAGGTGGATGACATCAGCAGGTCTTGTAAGAGAGGCCAATGTTGAGGCCAGCAGCTAGTCAGTGGTGATAAAATGCATAACCATTGCAGAGAAATATCCCATAGGGTCTTAAGTGTGGCAAGTAGATATATTCACACACACACACACACACACACACACACATACACAGACACACACACACACACACACACACACACACACACACACACACACACACACACACACACACACACACACACAGTTGGATGATGTGAAATTAGAACTCTTACCTATCTAGTATTACACACTATAGCGTGCAGTACCTATTGCATGCACCACTGAGTTTAGCTGTTGTTAGATAGTCAGCCAGTGCTTTTAAGGTGGAAGATATTCACAGGCCTTGGAGAGAAGTGAATTTAGAGGCCAGCAGCCATTCACAGGGCCAGAAAATGCATACCATTGCATGGAGACAGCCCATATGTGCATGTTCATAGTGCTGTGAGGGGATGTATTGATACACACACACACACACACACACACACACACACACACACACACACACACACACACACACACACACACACAAAGAGTTGGATGATGTAAGATTAGAAGTCCTACCTAACTAGTATTACAGACTACAGCTCACAACCCCTATCACGCGCACCACAGTTTATGTCTGTTGTATATGTTGATGCAGGCACAGTACTTGTGGAGTACACAAAGTGCCCTTGTGTTAGGCAGCATGTGTGGCCTGCAAAGTGATACTGCTTGGTACCGTCATTGTATCTGGCACCCTAGGTGTGGGATACCTGGTAATATCCCTGCTATGTGTGTACACTTACAGGTCTGGCCATATGTGACTATTTGCAGTTTGATAAGCAGACATGCGGCCAGTGACAATATGGCCTTTCCAAGGACTGTGTTGCAGCCATTGTACATTAGACAACCTGTGTACCTATGTCTGTCTGCAGGGTGACATCCCGCAGCCTCAGGGGTCTGTGGGTGAGTAGATTATGTACTGTTGTGACCTTTTTCTGCTGCCATCAGACAGCTGTTGTAATGTGCATGTGCAGATAACCACAGCATTCAGGGGTATGTGGGAACATTCGTACATCCCTACCCATATCTAGCTCAATGTGCATAGCAGGGTTGTCTCCTTAAATGTAGTTGTGTGTATCAGTAATATAAATGTCTGAAGAAGTATGTGGGGAGTCTAAGTATCATTGTACTTTATATACCTATATATACATGTTGTTATTATATATATATATATATATATATATATATATATATATATATATATGCCACATACTGATAGAGGCACTAATCAAGCATGAGGGGGATAGGAGAGACATATATGTATACATAGCTGTATGTCTGTACAGACATATTTCCACATAGCAGGTCTTTGGGCGGTAGAGGCAACAGACTCAAGTTAGCTAAGTGTAGGAGCATGCCCAGTGTCAGTGCTTAGAAAGTGACTCCAGGTCAGAGGTACCTCTACTCCAGCCCGGGATTATTGTGTGCTGCAGACTATTGTCTGCTGCACCTGTAACCACAGTACTACAGTTGCCTGATATTATCCAAGGCATTCCCCGGCTGTTTGCTGACCATAATATGTGACTCAAACTTCAGAGCCATAGAGAGCTTCACAGACTTTCCAGACTCTTGCTGCATATTTTTGGCCCATTTCACATAACCATTGTTGTTTCTGGCAAATTAGTGGCAAATCAGTCAAGATTGAAATAAAGTAATACTGACAGATATTTGAGTTTCAGAATCCATGCACAGCAGGAGAGTCATGCGAATGCAGGACCTGTTATTCTATCCACATTCTACGTTTGTGGGACCAATTATTTTAAACCTGCCCCAAGCTGTGGGCCTTGATCCCACTTTTCTTCACTTTATTTGGCCAGATTTCCTGCTGTAAGAGGTTGAGAGGTATAATGTGACTGGGGTACATGGTGAAACACTACACACAGGGTAACAGACTGCATACCTCTCGCTGTACAAGTTTTTGCAGAATATCTAGCATTTCATCCCATATCTCTGCTGTGTTCCTCATACATTTGTGGTTTCCCAGTGCTATACTGTACATTGGTCACTGACTTGTTGTACCTATTGACACATTAAACTGAGGGCCTTTACATCCTGCAGCTAATCTGACCCGTTGCAGCCTGCTGTTAAACTAGCCACCTGCTAGGTTACTCAGAGTGTGTATAATGTCTTTCTGTAGGTATGGCCCTTTGTGCCCCCATTCACCCTGGCTCTGTCCAGCATTCTTGCAGTAACAGATTGAGGGGTTATGACAGTCTGTGGGACTACCTTCATATGACTACCTCATATGCAAAAGATGTTGGATGCTGCCATATTTGAACCATCAGCACCATCAGACATACTACTGTCCCTGGTGCACTGAACCACACCAGCCACCAGAGAGGTTTCCTCCCTCACACTATCAACAAAATAGGGTAATTTTCTGGTCTGCTAGTATATCAGTGCAGACTTACTGTTACAGCAGTTGTATGGCAACACTGATGTGTTTGGTGTGGGGGAAGAACAGTCTATCCTCTGCTGGCATAGACAGTCATGCGACTGTCCTGTGACCCCCACTGTTTGGCATCTCCCTGGACTACTGTCATGGAGTTTCCATCCATGTGGCTTAGTGGCTATTATGGGGCACACACCAGTGAACAAAGTACCTGTTGTCTCAAGTGGCTGTTAGATCTGTAAAAGTTGCCTAGTATCCCACTATAGATCTCTGCAAATAGTCCAGTAGCACACTATACATAGCCCACTATATTCCCTTCCATAAATGCGGCAGGTCCATATATATGCTACCATATTGTAGTACCCCTTACACATGGTGCACAGGAGAGTGACTTACCTCTTGAATGCAGCAGTTGACAGACCTGTAGTTCAGGGCTGACTCTGTCTGATGCAGGCAGTCCACAGCCAATACATGGTGAGGTACAGGTTGTGTGACCTGGCTGGCATCATTTTTGCTGATATGTGTGCAAGTCGGAGTATGGTGTCAGTCCTTAGGGCCCTAGGTTGTCAGTGCATGTGCTATGCGTTGCCTCTTGGCCAAGAACAGAGCATATTGGGCAAGCCTACGTCTGTCTACAGGGACAGCCTCATTGATTTCCTCCTCCGAGTCCCCCTGTGAGTGCAGCCGTGGTGACCTAGGCAGTGGTGGGGGGCTGTGCATCTGTTCCCTTTGCTGAGCCTGCTGCAGCTGTTTCCACAGGATTATATTGTGTAGAATGGCACATACTGTGAACATCTGTGCACATGTGGCTGGAGAATACTGCAAGGCTCCACCAGATATATCGAGGCACTGGAACTATGCCTTCAACAGACCAAACACACACTCTATGATGTTCCTGGTTTGTGCTTGTACTGCAATATGCATTCTTCCATGGGTATGTCTGCATTTCTGATGGGTGTCAACATCCACATTTCCAGTGCATAGTCAGCATCCCCAAGTAAATGGCTGTGTGGGATGCCCCCCCCCCTAGCAAACGTCTGGTACAGCTGTGATGTGTGCCAGATATGGAAGTCATAATAACTGCCAGGGCTGCCATCGCACACATTCATGATAATGCCCTGGGCATTGCACATGACCTGGCAGTTTATGGAGTGGTACCTCTTGAGGTTGATGTAAACTCTACCCTCTTCACCAGCTGGTGCTTTGATGTGTAAATGAGTGCAGTCGATGGCACCCAGTACCTCAGGGTAGTGTGCTACATGGCAGAAGAGTTGCATACTGCTGGACCTCTCCTTAGGGGTGTGGGGAAGATAAATGTGCTCACTGGCATGTGATAGCATGGCATCCAGGAAATGGTGGCGTACCCTGGAAGCAGATGCCTGTGAGACCCCCATCATGTCCCCATTTGGTCTTTGGAAAGTGCCTGTAGCTATTATCCTAAGGGCTACACATACCTTGTTTCCACTAAGATGGGTTCCCCTCTGTTGGCTCTGGGTCTGAATTGAGGGCGGCAGAGCTCACTGTGTTTTTGTAGTGTGTCCCAGTCCACCCTGTAGCGCTCTACAATCTTCAGCCCATGTAGCTCCTGTTAGATTACCCTAGACTTGAACACTCTTCTCCTTCTCAGTCTAGACCTATGGTCAGCATCATCAGCAGCTGCATTGACCTCAGCTTCTGGCACATACATATGTAGAAGACTTGAAGCAACCCCTAGCATTCTGCAGGTTAAAATTCCCAAGTATGTACTCCAATGGTGCAGAGTATGGGGAGAAAACAGATTGTAGGGCGGATGCATACTTTATAGTGCTCTGCTGTAGGTGTACTCTGTGTGACTGGCTAGCTATGAGGCATTCCACCGGCTACTTACCTTACTAAGGGGTTTAATGGCCCTAGTTTAAGTGAAACAGGGTTCCTATCTCTGCTTGACTTACAAAGCCATGTCTGACCCAGCTCTATTAGAAATGCTACATCTAAAGAAATCCCAATCCCTCTGCACCGCATACTCCAGAGACCTCAACCTCATTACCACAATTAACAGAACATGCTGGAGGGACAGGTTCATAATCCAGAGACTGCCCATGCTATGGAATAGACTTCCCATACATGTCAAGCAGAGCACCTCACTGACCCTCTTCAAGAGAAATCTTGATGAGTAGATGGGAAACAGAAAATTCACCCCGGGGATAACTCCAGTGGCTCTACTCAACAGAGGCACTGGGAACTAAGGTCGAGTGGCACTATGCTAGGGTAATCCTAGGATTAGGCTTGTAAAGACCCCAGGGCCATTAGCCTAGTACACACCTATGAACCTAATCAGTACTTAATGCATCATTTTCTTTCTCAGCCAATTTTTTTTTGACAGCCTTTCTTGCTGAGCACTGCAGTGTGCCACACAGATAAACAAAGCTTAACAGTGAACAGACATGCCCCCATGGCAGGTCACATTCAGCATGGTTGCCCACCATGCAAACATGCTCAAACCCGCATCCCTAAGGTAAACAAAGCTTAGCAGTCACCAGAGACCCGCCCCTGCTGAGCAGAGCAGTGCCCCACACAAACAGGTGCCGCTCAGCTACAATGAGCTTAAACTTTTGCGGACACACCCCCTTTTGATGTCAGCTACCTCTTCTGTGGACACCAACATGGTTCTGTGCCTGCATAGATGGGATCTGCAGACACAGATACCCATTTGTGCTATTCAGTAACCCCAGCTCATTTGCATACAGATCCATGCACAATACCTGGTAACTACACAGATTCAGAGTCTGCCTCATTTGCAGCTACAGCAGTCCTACATTGTACATACTTCACACAGGGTTCTCTAATGCATTTCATACTCACAAAGTCTGGTTTTTACAATATACATTTTTTTCCATAACAGCATGTTTACGCACTGGGGTGAGACATGCAAACATATCCAGGGTATTAAAAAAACATATTTTACATTATATTCCATATGAGTTTGGACACACAGTGGTTACTTTTGGACGGGTTACCTTCATTTGATCGACAGCCCATTTGACTGATACCTATTTGATTGAAATTTCATTTGACTGACAACTAGTACTTCAGTACATTTTAAGGCAAATAACAGGGATTTGTCCCCTTCCCCAATGTAGTGTGACCCTGGAGTTGGTATATATATATATATATAGTTAGGGGGGTGTGGGAGCAAAGCCCCCCACCTATTTTGGTTTAAATTATGTACTTTTTGGTTATTTTCTTCTTTTAAATGACACAAGGTGGGGGGCTGTAGAAATGCTAATGATAAGAATGTGCCTATGTGGGAGAAATGGGAAGATGACAGACATAAGCGTTTTCCAAACCCATTCTCAAACGTGGGTAGAAAGACACCTTTATCAATTAATGCTGAAAGTAAACTACTATTTGAGTATTTAGAGAAAAAGATATGGAAGGAAACAGCAACATTTTTTAATATATGTGGCCTGCAAAAATATTTAGATACTGAAATTACACCTAGGGGATTAAGAGTTTTTAAAGACCCCACTACTCCTTTCAACTTGTCTATAGACACTGACATTGTGTTTCACAAACGTTGGGTAGCTGCAGCGCATCAATGTGTTACTGAATGGTTACACATTTTGGTCGAGAGAGATCAATTAAAAGAGAAAGAACTATGTGCTGAAATTAAGAAATTGTGTTGCGAGATATCTACTAGTGTTCCATTTTCAACTATGGATGAATTTCTTAAACAAACAAATGACAAACTTAAAGAATATGAACTGGCTTTAATTGAAAGAAAGAAGGGAAAACTATTAAGAGATTTACGGGACTATGAATCTAATAAGGCTTTCCTTTCTAGAACCAATCGTAACAGATTTCGTAAGCGCGTTAGGTTTCAACAGGAAGCAAACACTACACATCATCCAAGTTCTTCAGCGTCAGCGTCAGAAGGTGGTTATACATCATTAGAAGATGAATATGGGGACTTTGAATATCCAAGACTTCCAGCGGCACAGCAGTCGGAGAATTTTCGTCAGACTTTTCATCAAGAACAACATTCTTCCCATAAGGGCATGCAGGGACAGAAACGCCAGCGTGAACATTTCTACAATTCAACACATGAACAACAGGGACAAGGGGGTTACAAACAAGGTAAATGGTGACCCTTTTCAAAATGATACACGTAAATATGTTATTAATTTATCCAGGTATTTATTCAACGATTCTGAACTTTCTGTTTTGAACCTGGGACTTAAATTTATCCCTACAGTAGTGTCTAGACTTCATGATCTGCAAAAAGATGTCTACTTGTTTGGTAGAAAATTGTATTTACAATACTTTTTTAGCCAAGTAAATAATAGAGAGCTAGATTTTTCTGATGATAGTATGTCTGCTTCATCTGATAGTTTTTATTCTTGTATATCTGAAGATTTTGTGAATGCTTATTCTAAATTTGATACTGAGAATGTTCCTTCCACAAGCCATTTTATTCCAAATGTATTGAACAGTGATGTTTCTAATTTTATCAAAATGGTGAATCACTCTACTGAAGTCACATACAATGCTTTTATGTGTAATAAAAAGAACATAGAGTATAATATACAGTTTAGGGAATGGCAGATTTTGATGGCATTAAGTAATAAGAGAGAAATTACTTTCAAACCAGCGGACAAAGGTAACAAACTAGTAGTCTTGAACTCCACAGATTATCTGAACATGTGTATGGAACATCTTAATGATACAAAAACTTATGAAAAGGTTGATGTTGAGTGTTACAATGCAGCTATTTTAGCATATAAGGAACTTATAAAGGCCTAAGGTTAGGCTATTTTTGTACTAAAGACATTAAGAACAAATTTCAGACAGATGGTTGTACTATGGCCTACTTCTATTGCTTACCCAAGATACATAAAAATCTGCAAAGACCACCAGGAAGACCTATTGTCTCTGGGCGTAACTATTTTTTACATAATTTGGGTATATTTTTGCATAATTTTCTTTTACCTTATGTTAAACAGTTACCCTCTTTTCTTACTGATGTTTTTGATTTGTTAAACAAAATCAGTGATATTAAATGGAATGAGAACATGTATTGGGTAACGATTGATGTTAAAAGCTTATATACTAACATTAGCCATAACTTTGGCATAGAAGCTATTAGATTTTTCTTGGGAGATTCTCCAGCCACAGCGTTTATAGTAGAGTTGATGTATTTTTCTTTAACTAATAATTTTTTTGAGTTTAACAACATGGTGTATCATCAAAAACAGGGTACGGCCATGGGGGCTGCCTTTGCCCCTATGTATGCAAATTTGGCCATGGGCTTATTTGAACTAGAGATTATATATAGACATGAGTTTTTTCATAAACATGTTATCAAATATTTCAGATATGTGGATGATTTAATTTTTTTAGTAGAGGGGGGTAAGCCCCATGTACAACAATTTATTGTAGATTTAAATGTTAATAGGTTCTCTTTAGAATTTGATGGTCTCAGGATAGGTACTTATATGGCTTTCTTGGATATAGTACTTGATATTTCTAATGGTAATAATCTTGTGACTTCGGTCAACAAAAAGTTTGTTGGGGGTACTCAGTATGTCCATGGTACTAGTGGACATCCCCCACATACTATTAGATCTTTGCCTTATGGAGAAATCCTTAGAATTTCTCGATTATGTAATAATAAGGAATCATTTTATGATTAATTACATGTATTGTTAGAATCGTTCTCTAGGAGTGGCTATAGCAATGCAATATTAGAAGACAGTTATAATAGGTTTTGTGGATATAATAAAAAAACAATTTCTCACTCTTGTGTTTTGGGGAATAATAATAATATATCCACTACCAATATGGTTCAAAAAGAAAAAGAGACAACATATTTTGTGACTACATATGGTTGTTTTACTTCAGAATTTACTAAAATAATTTTACAATTTTGGAAGTATTTATGTTCTTTAAGTAATGTTAAACCCTGGTTAAATATGGAATTAAAATTCTCTTACCGTAAGGGTAGAAGTATGAAAGACATTTTGGTGAAGAGTAGATTTAGTTTTCCAGTAGACACTATAGCACATAATGTCGAAAACATGGGGACTTACCAATGTGGTAAATGTAAAGCATGTCATTATATTGCCCCTTGTTTTGAATGTATTAATAACATTCCTTTTAAGACCAATAATATTTTTTATTGTAACTCTGAGAGAGTAATATATGCACTTCGATGCCCTTGTAATAAATTTTATATAGGGGAAACCAAGAGAACCTTCAAGGTAAGGCTCTTGGAACATATTAGGGACATTAATAATAAAAAAGAAGAAAGTCCTGTAGCCATACATTTTTTAAACTTTCACAACAATGATAGCAAGGGGCTACAAGCGACTGTTTTAGAACAAATATATGATTATAAATATAAGAATGTGAATATTAAACAACTGCTGCTACATAAGGAAGCTATATATATTTTAAAATTTAAAACTTTATATCCATTTGGTTTAAATGAGGATTTTAACTGGAGAATGTTGTTAAATTGAATATGTTTATCTAATAACAGTTAATTGTTTAATTGTATTAATTGATGAATTATTGTAGTATATATGTGCATTGGGTTTTGTATGATTTGTACTCCTTGAAGGCTGTGGCCGAGACGTCAGAGTTTTTAATAAATCGTGCTTTTGGTGGATCCTTTCTTGTTGTTTCTTCAGATCCATGCACAGTACCTGGTAACTACATAGATTCAGAGTCTGCCTCATGTGCAACAACAGCAGTCCTACATTGTACATACTCCACACAGGGTTCTCTAATGCATTTCATACTCACAAATTCTGGTTTTTACAATATATATTTTTTTCCATAACAGCATGTTTACACACTGGGGTGAGACATGCAAACATATCCAGGGTATTAAAAAAAACATATTTTACATTATATTCCATATGAATTTGGACACACAGTGGTTACTTTTGGATGGGTTACCTTCATTTGATCGACAGCCCATTTGACTGAAACCTATTTGATTGAAATTTCATTTGACTGACAACTAGTACTTCAGTACATTTTAAGGCAAATAACAGGGATTTGTCCCCTTACCCAATGTAGTGTGACCCTGGAGTTGGTATATATAGTTAGGGGGGTGTGGGGGCAAAGCCCCCCACCTATTTTGGTTTAAATTATGTACCTTTTGTGTTATTTTCTTCTTTTAAATGACACAAGGTGGGGGGCTGTGCCCCCACACCCATCTAACAATATATACCAACTCCAGGGCCACACTACATTGGGGAAGGGGACAAATTCCTGTTATTTACCTTAAAGTGTACTGAAATACTAGTTGTCAGTCAAATGAAATTTCGATCAAATGGGTTTCAGTCAAAAGAAATTTCAATCAAATGAAGGTAACCCACTTTTGGACATATCTGTGTCCCCTATACTATTTCTGCCACTGTAACTACACTTTTATAGCCCCTTGTTTCATTTTTGCTTACTGTACATGGAATTTTTCTGTGCACATTATGGACACCATCACAGGGTCTGCACGACTGCGTCTCTACTTGCTGGCTCACTCTACCTGCTTCATTTGCATGCATTTTACCTGATTATGAGGTAATTTTCATGCCACGGACACTTCCGTGTTCTCATGCTCATGCACACCCTTCAATTCCCTTTACTGGATTGCACATCGGCTTACTTCCATGTAAGCACCATGCCATTATGTCTACATGGCAAATAAGTCCACATAGGCTTTATTAAATTCCCCCATAATTATTTTCTGTGGGAATTACAAAACAATTTGATAACATAGTGGTGCAGTGTGACCTGTATCTTCTTTTGTTTTACTCCTAATGAAATTTTTACAGAAGTGTCACAGAGCACAGAACACCAATCACAGTCCATTAGAATCATTTGACTGTGATCCACTATCCAGACAACAAAACCATATTTTTTTCAGAGACCAACCCACTGCACCATCCTGCTACTTATATATGGTATCTCTGAAATTAACAAATATTAGGGGAAAATATATGTCCCAAGATAATGAACTTTCAGTATTTCATGCATGAATCAAGAACTGTACATTAGTGACTGATTAAAGCATCACTCACTAATGTACTGATCCTCATACCCTTTCTGGAGACAAGTATAATTTCAAACAAGACCACCCATACTTTTTAACAGATATATTTTTCACCTAACCAAACACACAAAATTAATTCATTATTTAATTATTTATTTTGCATTTGTTTATCGGAAAAGTCCGATTGGACACAGGTCCTTTTTCTGCGCAGGCCTCAGGAGAAAAGCTCCAATTGCAGTAAATACAGCAGACAGAAAAAAGCATTAATATAAAAGTAGGCAAAATACAACAATTAATATAAAAGTAGGCACAACACAACAAATTAATACAAAAGAACGCAAAGTACAAAATATAAAAAATGCTTTAACATAGCACAGATGTTTGGAAAATAACCAGACTGACATTCTTAAGTGCATGCAAAAAATGCAGTCATAGTTTATAATTCATAATGGATCATGTTAATGTTGTTTTTTTTGGGGAGAATACAATTGCAGTTATATAGATATACATAGTGTCAGTAAGGGTATGGATCCTAGAATGTATTTTCAAGTAGAGAAATAGGACATGAATAAGTTTATGCTCCTAAGATAGGAGAAAATTTAAAAACTTACCAAGAGAGGTACATGAGCATAGCCAAGTATCAGTTAAATGTGATTTCAAAAGTTTTTTGAATAGTGCTGTAGAGCAGATGGATGGTATTGAGGGTGGTAGTTTATTCCAAATTTTGGGTATGAAGTTTGAGTCACCAGCTGAGTTGTTTGCTTTGAAGCTCTCCAGAAGAAATGTATTGCTAGAGAGAAGGGAACGGTTGCTACTGTAAGGCTGTTAAAGCTTCTGGAGTGCGGGGGTATTTTCTGGTTGATGCAGGATTTTATGGGCGAAGGTTAGTTGGTTAAAGATTAGTAATTGTGGGAGTTCTAACCAGTTTAGCAGTTTAAGAGATGTACAATGGTGTGTTCTTTATGGGGAGTTGGTGGCAAACCTAGCAATTTTATTATAAGAAGATTCTAACTTATGTAAGTCAGTTTTTCTGAGGTTAGTTAGAACTGGAGAAGCGTAAAGGAGTGCAGACAAGAGATATGTGCAAACAATTGTAGCCTTTGAGTTTATGGTCAGGAATTGTTTGTTTTGGTAGAGGGTACCTAATTTTGTGCACTTTCTTAATGGTTTGGGAGATGTGAATTTAAAATTGTAAGTTGTCAATTTCAATGCCTAGAAGTTTTGTGTGGGCAACTGGTGTGATGGTGGCTTTGTTTTTGGATGTGATATTAAATGACAGGAGTGATGGGGGGATTCTTGTAGGGTAAAAGAGTAGGAGCTTTGTTTTGTTGAGATTTAGGATGAGCTGGGTGTTAGTCAGTCATGATTCAGCAGCTAGAAAAGAATCTTGGATGATGTTCTGAAGGTCTTGCAGGAAGGAGGCTGCACATATAAGTGTGGAGTCATTTGCATATTGTAAAACTGTAGTGTGAGCAGCAGAGGTGTGGAGTCTATTTGTGAAGTGTGAGAAAAGAAGAGGACCAAGGATGAGCCTTGGGGAACTCTTAGAGTTACTGGCAGAAGAGGGGCGAGTTCATTTTTCCAATGAACAGCTTGATGGTATCTGGATAGGTAGCTTTTAAACCATGCAATTAATGAATGGCTGAGGTTTAGGGGGGCAAGAAAGTTAATAAGTTTGTTATGTTTAATCATATCAAATGCTTTAGAAAGTTCCAAAAATGGCAGACACACATTTTATGCTATCTCTATAGTAATTCAATGCATTGGTGAAAAACATTAAGGATTATTATCTTAAAATTAGTCACTTGCAAATTTACATCATTGTGTGTAAGGTTAAGACCTAAATATTGAGCATTGTTTAGTCATCGAATTATTTGATAAATCTTGTCTGTCTCACCCTGTTTTCTAATTACATACTGACTTTGAGGTAGTGATATACTTACACCGGGTCTATATCAGAATTTGGAAAGCTGTCTTTCTCGAATACATGTTCATCGACACATATACGTTGAAGACCGAGAACGGCGAAGTACCAAAAGAGCGAAATGGAGAATGCCGAATGGATTTTCTTGGCCAGGAAGGTGATCATGGGGATGAGAAAATTAATCCTTTCCCCACTTTAGTGCAGTCTTGGAGTTGATATATATAAGTAGGGGGGGTGTGGGAGGTGCAGGGAGGCTTGCCCCCCTGCAAAAATGTTTGAAAAAGTATTTTAGGTAAGGTTTGTACAGTTAGGTTTACCTTACGTGTATGGCACTGTTACTTCCGGGAATGCATTCGGCGTTCTCCATCTTGCTTTTTTTGGTACTTTGCTGTTCTCGTTCTTAGACGTTTATGTGTCGATGAACATGTATTCATGAAAGACAGCTTTCGCGATTATAATATAGACCCCTTACACCTATATATTTACATTGCTATTGTTTCCATTTTTCATATAATTATTGTAGTATATGCACTTGTTTTGTATTATGATATGGTTATGTCTGAAAGTAATATTATTTGTATATTCATGTAATCACTAAAAGAATGAATGAATGAATGAATGAATGAATGAATGAACATGCAAATGAAGGTACAGTTAATGAAAACATATATAACCACGTAATCACTAAAAGAATGAATGAATGAATTATCAGGCAAATCACTAAAGTCACACCTCTTGCACTCCTGGCTCTGTCCTTGCATCACATAAATGCTTTCCTGCTCTCCTCCAATTCTACCTATCTTCCTCTCTTCTCTGCTTACTGTCTCTATAATACAATACTAAAAATTCCTCAAATATTGCCATACAGGGTCTACTATGTGTAAATTAAGCTTGCTTGGAACAAACCACTGTAAATGTATTATGTCTTGTGTGATGTCTCTTTTGATTGCATTGTTTAATGTGGAGTTTTTTTTTTTTCCTTCCAAATGCTGCCATCCAGGGCCTAGTATGTGTAAATTAAGCTTGATTGGAACGAGCCATTGTAAATTTATTACTGCTTGTATGACATACCTTTTGATTATATAATTACCACTGCACATATTGTTTGATGTGGAGCTTTTCTCCCCGGGCCTCCGCTGTAAATCGACCTCATTCCAGTCAGACTTTCCCGGTAAACAAATGTAAAATAAAAATAAAATAAATAATTAAATAAAAATGAAGGTACAGTAATTAATGAAAACATGTATACCAAATATGCATTTAAACATTTGTAGTTGCTTTTGCCTATGTAGCTGTGCTTATACAGATTATAAGTTTATGCCAAATAAAGCATTAAACACACACTTCTATCATATAACTGCAAATGAAACAGACAAAATTGCTTTCTTATTCCCAAGCTTTTCATCTTCTTCCTTCATGTGGCGATACAATCTTTATTAATACACAATATACCACGTAAACAGTATTAGAACAATTTGGCAATTAAAATGTTAAAGACGAGGATTTCAAATTATACAGTCCTTCCGGAGCTAGCATCTTTATATTATCTTTTGAAAAGAGTTTTATGTACATGAAATTATGTATGTCTCAAAATACAGCAATATATCTGTGTTATACAGATATGCTATTTGTTCTGTAAGGGAAATAAAGATGATGCAAAACTGATAAAAGGTTAAATAGCAATGCATGAGGTACCAAGTTCAAACATAAAATGATAAGTATCTATGTTAATTTTTTTTTATTTGACAATTTATGGAAATGTGGTTAACATGATACAAACCAATTTATTTCAGAAAGAAGCATCTTTTAACACATTCATAAATGGAAACATTGCATATCCACCAGATTTAATTATATCCATTCCATTGGGTGAATTCATTTGAGCTAAGTGTAATGTTACTACAGCTCCTAGGAAAGTGAATGAAATTTTTTATGGTTCTCACTAAAGAGGCTATGTACAGGAAGTTATTGCTAAAGCCAAAAAAAAAAAGTTGTATAAAGCAGGGGCAGAGTTGCAGGTCATGGTGGGCGCAGACAGAAAAGTAAGAAAGAATTTTCTTCAGATAAAAAACATCTGTCTTGCTTCTAAATATACCCCATTTTCATGATACTTTACACAAGTTACAAGAAGGAATTGGAAAACACAGTTGGCAGAACAGAATTTGACAATGTTGTTATATGATAAACCTTTAATTTCCTTGATTAGATCTTCAAATCCTGGTGAAATGTGATAGCTTTGCTTATCTAGGTATGCAAACACATTGAGAATGCAGTATGTGTAGGTATGTTTTCAAAACTCATAAAGTTAACATAAATTGTAAAAGTGTTAACCTAAACAAGGGATATTCTTGTAAAAGCAGTAGAGATTTACATGCTATTGAAATCACTTACAATCCACCTAAATGGTAAATATGACAAACTAAACAAATGGTCAAGAAAAGAATGCAATAGCATGCCAGAGATGTGAGAAATAAGATTCTGTTAAATCCAAAACATGACAGTTTTGATTATTTCAGGTTTTTCATAATGGCCTCAGTAAAGTTCCCCATATATGGTTACTTTCTGATAGCATTACATAAATCAGAAGCTAAATTAATTCTAAAATACAATATATGACAGCTAGGATAATGAATTTCAAGGTACTAATAGCAGTATGAAATATAAATATTATATGATAAAGGGCCAATTACAAAAGACTTGCTCTCAGTGTGAGTGACTTACTCAGGTGTAAGGCTACCCTGATTCCAAAATAATTGCTCTCATTGAAAGTGACTTACTTCAGTGTAAGGTTTATCAATAAATAGGCTTTTATCAGGGGTCCAGATTCCAAAAGACGACTATATGAATGTATGTCTGTTTTTAAGAAGCTAATTACCTCTGTGCTGCTGTGCTATTTATATGGTGAATTGTGTGGTGATAATGCTATTGTCTCCCCATGAAGGTGGAAGCCAAAGCACTAGATAGTAAGATAGAAATTTTGTTTGCTTCATTTACATTTACATGATAGAAGTGTGTAAAGTTTGTTATATATACCAAGTAAAGCACCCTGGTTCATACTGAAAGAATCTACTAGTTAGTCTATGAAAGTATACAAAGTTATTATTTTCACTACGGACTGTTTAAAGGTTATTTTACTTAGCCTTTATAAGTAGAAACTTTATCAAATAAAAACACAGATTGGTTTTAAAAGGTTATGGATTGTGAAGGGGCTTTGCACTTAGTACAGCATCAGAAATGGCTGTTTGCCATAGCC
Organism: Protopterus annectens; assembly: GCF_019279795.1. Taxonomy (NCBI): domain Eukaryota; kingdom Metazoa; phylum Chordata; order Ceratodontiformes; family Protopteridae; genus Protopterus; species Protopterus annectens. The sequence continues at coordinate 925,793,447 of NC_056725.1, read as the reverse complement.
CCATACATCAAGATAATAGGTCAATATTCTGGAGCAATAGCAAGCAAGTTGCATCGTCCAGCTATGGAAGATAGGGAATTGATGACTACATATGCTATGGAGGATATGGAGTTGATAATTACAAAAATTCTTAACACATCAGAGTGTATCAGAATGACTACAATGGTGAGGCGGCATAATCCCACTAAAAATAACACTTGGAAATCAATCTTTTACCACTAGTGCTATAACATTAGATGCAGGATATATATACAATATGTTCTGACAAAGAATCCTCACCACTGATGCCAGAGAGAGACATTCACTTGGAATACAAATGGATACACTCAGCATTTTCAGATGCAGACCTGTTTGCATCAAGTACAATTTACCTTAAGAGCACCCAAGGAACATTGTCAGTTCAGGGGCTGGTTCCTCTATATATCTGTCCAGGCCACCAGTAACACTCCCCACTGCCACAGCTTAGAGTTGAGTCTTTAGCTGGGGTTCCAAGCTAAGTCCTTCCACACCCTCTCTGTGAAACCAGTGTTTTCTGTCTCTGCTCCAAGCAGCTGACATACACACATATACTCTTTGAGATTTGATTTGCACACACACACACACACACACACACACACACACACACACACACACACACACACACACACACACACACACACACACACCTGGGAAATGCTGGCACAGATTTACCTGCTGTGCCCCCTTCTGCTCAGACTATAAGGTAGTTATCACTGCCAGATGAACCACTGCCATCTTCTTTAAGGCTCTTACAAGGGTACCCAATTATACAGAGTGAAATTAATATTAATACCAATGGTAATGTTGACCAATCATCACGGCTTTCAGAAGTGGCCAGAGTTATCACCAAATAAATATGGGCAAATACTCTCAAACTTAATTATTTTTTCTAAAAGGACCAGCCACAATGAGAAGTTTAAATATTTTTAATAATAAATTATAATAGAACATGAAAATACTAAATATCTATTTACAGTAAATGTCACAGTTCCATTCACAGTGAATATTAAAAATAATAATAATAATGGAAAGTTCCATACAGTTATAGAAAAAATAGAAACATAGTACTTGCAATCTCACTATATTTTCCTGACTAATCTAAAATAATTACTGTTCCCTGTTTAAGTTACTTACTACTGGAAGGCAAGATGATGTGGGTGAGTGGTTCTTGTTGTCAGATCCAAGGCAAAATGCAGAATGCTGAGAGCAAACTCCTACTAATATTTTTGGCTTACTGAATGACATCATACATATTTGGTCATCTGACTCTGTTTCCCATGTTATCACCAATACTAGAAGCTGACAGGATTTTAGCACCTGTGTGTTACCATACATAAAGACATAGCTTTGCTTAGATCTCCTGGAAGTCATAAAACCATAAAACCATTTCACTCTTCCTACAGGAGCTACAGCCTATTCTCTAGCACAGACAGTGTCTCTGGCTCCATTCAAAATGCTGGGATAACATCTTTATGGCTTAACCCATAAAGTAATTTAATTTCAAGAGTATTTTTCAAAGTCAGATGGATTAAGATTAACCTCTTCACTTTCAGTATATGCTTTTACAATTTATACATTTAATTCAGTTACAATAATACATGTATATTTCTTTTCCTTACAGCAGGGAACATTGTTGATACATTTTAACACAAGCACACCTCACAAATACATTTTCAGCACAAGCATCTGTACAAATTAGTTTGATATACAAATGACATATAATTATTTACAAAATTCCTCCAAGCTGTGCTGGCATATGTTACAAATCCACTACTCTATTTCAACTGGCATGACTGGCAGTACCTCCTATCCTCACACAAGGCATCACAGATGCATCATATGCACAGCAACATGATAGCTGGACCATTATAACAGGTAATAAACTTTAAATTATAACTTAAAGAATATACAGTATGCTGTGTCACTGGTATTAATGTTCAGTGTAGTCTGCCACTGATATTAGTGGACAGTGTAGTCTGCCACTGATTTCAATGGACAGTACACTGTCCATTAATATCAATGGTACAGTGCATCTGGTGCACTAAACATAAATGATTATTTGAGAAAAAGTCAAAAAACAAAATTGTAAAACAGTTTGCAGAATAAAAGACTGACAATCATCTAGGATGCTTAATGAAAGTCTGAGGCTGATAATTTTCATCTTAGTAAGAGCAAGAATTCTGGTATAAACAGAAAGAAAGAACACCCACTATTTCCGTAACTCTGGTATGTCAAAATATTACTCCACTCTAAGGTACAGCATCCCTGGAATTAGTATCCCAACCTTATCTAGGATAAAAAAAATGCCTTAAAACATAATACAAGGTCCACAACTCACTATTTTTGTAAAAATCTCAAGTTCATTTTATAGTATGAGGATATGCAGTATCAAATGTCGTACTTCTGCTGTGCAGCCAGTCAGATACCATTACAGTTACTGTTAACTTCCCCCTGAACATTCACTATCAACAGCAATATGCATCAACATATTACTTAGATGTGCAGTATGATTAGCAATGTAGAAAGACTTTATTATAACAGCAATATATGGTAAACCTCCCTGTCACACAACAAACACAGAATGTGACATCAACATGTTCCCTTCCTGTTAACGGCATAGTGGCAGTCTATGTATGCTGTGAGACTGTTAATATGGTGAACAAACAAATGATCACTGTATCCCTAAGCAATCCATCTCATGATATTTGCATTTAATCTCAAAAGTAAATTCCCAGGCCTACAACTTGAAAATAACACATAAACTTGTACAAGAATAAGCCTGTTAACAATTGACACAATGGTAGCACAGTCACAGTATCCCTTGTTCAAATTGCACAACTTGATGCAAAATGGTCAATCTCTGCATAGATGAGATACTTGAGGCACATTGCGATACATAATGTGATTCAGGTGTCAGTGTCACCCTTGCTAACATAAACAAAAAAAAATGATTGATAGGCAGCAGTGACCATATCAAAAGGAAAACAATCAGTAATGCCACATATGTTAAAGCCAAAAATAATGTTGAAATAGCTGTAGGTATGTGTAAAGCAATGCTACACAAAATTAAAACCTTGATGACAAACTGTGTGAAGAGATAACTTTCAATAGCTGCAATTCCAATCATCAGTCATTAAAAACATCACTTCAGTTACACTCTAACACTGTTGCAATCTTATAAGGTATCCCCAAATATGAGTAGAACTGCTGCAATCATATAAGGTATTCCCAAATATGAGTAGAGTCACAATACTTACATTAAATGTACCACAAATCTGTACTGTGGAGCAGATTGGTGACTCAGTGGTAATGTCTCTGACTTACAGCTATCAGTTCTGGAGTTCAATCCTGATCTCCCGACACTGTCTCAATAGTGTTGTCCATGCTCTCTACATTTCAGTGTTGGTTTTCTCTCTCTGAGTACCATAGTTTTCTCCTACCTCACAAAAAATGTGTTAGTTGATTGGGTCACTTAAACTGCTCATCTGTCTATCTACACATACAGTATTCAGCCTTTCTTTTGAACTCTGGGCATGGATAAAAAAGGATCTGAGAAAAAAAAAACAGTTCACTTATCTGGTTGACAAATAAATCAGTTAAGAATAAAAGCATTCATCTATACAGAGGATGTCACAAAGCATTAACGGCGACTGTAATTTTAGTATTCTATAGCAGTATAGGAATAATATAGTTTTGTTTGTATAACTTAAGCACTAATCCAGGCCATGTCTTTTGGAGACAGTTGTCCTGCACCCTAGTGACAGGAGTGCACAGTTAGAAATTGTCTGATTGAAGACTGTTGGAACAGGGCTCAGGTTTAAGCTTTTTTATTGGTTAACTGTCTAATTTGTTTAAATCAGTTTGCTCTTGTTTGCTACTGTTATATTTAAGGGTGTACCTGTTCTCCTGTGTTAAATTGAACTAAACAGAGTTTAAATATTTTTGCATAGTCTGGTTACCGGTTTTGCTGTATTCAGATCTGTTTGCATGATTCCTGTGTTTCCTGCTATGGCATCTGGTGTTGGCCAGGGGCTGCCTGCACCTAGTGGGAGTAAGTGAACTGGATGGAACTGGTCTGGCATAGGGTGTTGAGCTAAGAGCTCAGGGATAAGGCTAAATTGGTCAATTCCAGTGTTTCTATTTTACTTTTGTTTTTGTGGTATTTAAACCCAGCATTTGCATGGGTTTGTGCTTGTTTACTTATTGTGCGCACTGCTGTGCTGTTTTAACCCTTTGCGAGGTATCTCAGTTGCATTTTTCCCTTACCGGCACTCCTGTGTGAGAGAGGCCCTTGCCTGCAGCTACTGTATTGATTTTATCCAGCCCTACTCACACCTATAGGTACTGTCCTCAGACAGTACCCACTCTGCAATCCCTGACCTCTCTTCCACAAATTCTGATAACCATGGAGGGAATATTTCCTATGGTTTCTCCTGCTAGTCTGGTTGATATGGGCATCCTGAGACAGTGTAGTAACTGCCTTATGTACACAGACAACCCTCTACTAATACCACCTAGGAATACAATATGTGAGAGATGCAATCACATTAAGAACCTAGAATCATTGCTGTCTCCGTAACAAGCCAGTACATCTGGCTTTGGGAATTTTGTCTACACCAACACTATGAACACTACACCTCTAACACCACCCACATCTGTACAACACACTCCTACATATGTGGGGGTCCTCAACAAAAACATACCTAAACAAAAGAGACCTCCAAAGCAAAAAAACACATGCACATCACAATCCACAGCACAAAACATCACACATAGTATACATGTCTGTGTTTCACAGCCTGTAAGACCCAACCACAAACCCAACATACTAGTCATAGGAGACTATCATGAGACACACAGATGTGTCCCTCACCAGGCTAGACAAGGAGAAAGTCACAGTACATTGCTTGTCAGGTGCTAGAATCCACCATATCACGCACACACTCAAGTATCTCAACAACAAGTACTGTTATGACTCTGTCATAGTCCATGTTGGTGTGAATGACTTGAGACATACCTCTCTGGACTATATGAATAGAGACATGATTGAGCTCACTGAATATGTGTCCCAGGCAGGTATGTCCCTAGCCTTTATAACCATCCTACCATCACCCAGAATGATACCTCAATACAAACAGAAAATGACTGACTTTAACAACTGGCAAGTTTCTGGTGTCATTCCAAGGGGATCCAGTACTTGACAGCCTGGGAGGACATGATTGACAGAACACAATGCTTTGCCAGAGATGGCCTTCATCTGTCTCCCATGTGCTTTAGGCTTCTGGCAAAGGCTCTTGCCTTCCCCATAGTGCTTTTTTTAGGAAAAGTCATAAGCACAAATTTACCAACATGAAAAATTCTTATAAGCAAAATGTAAAGGTCATGCTGCTAAATACTAGGAGACTTAGCGTGAAGCTGCACTCATTGCAAGTATTCCTTGGCCTGGAGGATGCTGACATTTGTGCAATCATTAAAACCTTGTTCAAAGCTGTGGAGATTACCCAAGCCCTACCAGGTTACTCATCCTACCATACTTTCAGACCCCAAATGGAGGACTACAAACCCAAAGGAGGTGGAGTTTCAATATTTATCAAAGACATACACACCTTCAGGCTGGTCAGACAGTATGACACACAGGAGACACTCCAAGTGCAGTTAACTGTTGACAAAACACCTATTCAAATCATAGCTAGCTACAGAACCCCAACCATGACTCAGGATGCCCACTCCACCTATCTGGACTTACTTGAATCCATCAAGATGCAACCCTCTACCCTGATCCTGGGTGACTTGAACTACCCAACCATAGAGTGGAAGACCTATTCTAGCGCAAACGTGAATGCTCAGAGATTCCTCGACTTCATCAGTGCCAGCGCATTGGATCAGTTGGTTGACACCCCTATGAGAGGTGAAAATATCCTGGACCTGGTGCTAACCATCATGAGTAGCCACTGTAGCACTCCTAAAGTGTCATCCTCCTTGGTAAGATCCGACCATAAAGCAATTGCTTTTGAAGTCACCATCTCCCCTGACCCCCCCCCCCCCCCAGTCAGGGTCAAACAAAAAAACTTTTCCAAAGCTGACTGCAATCTCCTCAGAGCAGGTATAAGCAGTTTCACAGCCACTGTCCCTTCAGTTGGAACTAGCACTAATGTCCAAGCCTACACCAAAAAACTGTATGAACACCTACATAGCTGTATGGACTCAGTAATAATTGACAGGACCAAATCATCTTCCTCAAGGAAGAGCAAACCTGTCTGGTGGACAGCAGCCATAAACAATCTATATAATAGTAGGAAAAACATGCTGTCCAGGGCCAAGAAGGAGCAGGTGCCAAGTTGGAAGCAATCTCTCCTTTATCTGAACAAGCAAATAAGGTCACTGGTGAAATCCTCCAAGGCTAACTTCGAGTCCAAATTGACCACATCCACCAAGGACAATCACTAGGCCTACTTCACATATGTCCACAATCTCAAAGGCAGCACCCAAATCTGCTCTGAACTAGTGGTCAATAACACCACATTCACAAATGCCATAGATATAGCCAACCTGCTGGCAGACATGTTCAGTGAAAAACTCTCCCCCATCCCCTCCATCAGTAAATCAGGACATCCCCAGAACCTGCCCCCCTCCCCTCATCACCAGGAAGCAGTTCCTTAATGCCCTGTCAAAGGCAAAAAATACAGTCTGCATGGGAGCCAATAACATCCCTGGCTGTATCCCACATAAACTCAGGCATGAGCTCCCAGCTCCATTAGACACCCAATTCAACCAAAGCCTGAGTATCGGCTTCACAACAGCTGAAAAAGAGGACAGCCATTGTCATTCCACTATACAAAGTGGAACATCCATTTACCCAGGCAGTTATAGGCCCATCAGCCTAACTAGCCTGATCTGCCAGGCCATGGAACGCATTATCATTGACCTTATAAATGAGAACATTGGCAACTTCCAAACACTTGACCCCATACAGTTTGGTTTTATCAAATGGAGATCATGCCTGTTAAGCTTGGTCAACTTCTTTGAAACAGTCACCGAAGGCATGGATGAGGGGAAGACAGTGCACACCACTTACCTTCACCTAAGCAAAGCCTTTGACACTATTCCCCACTCAGGCATAATCAATAAACTCTCACAGCTAGGCATCAACCCATTTGTTGCCAGATGGGTAGCTAACTGGCTCACCGATAGAACACACTTAGTCAAAATAGGGGAAGCAACCTCTAGTAGTAGACCTGTAGTGAGTGGTGTACCTCAAGGATCGGTCTTGGGGCCTCTACTGTTTGGGATATACTTTTATGAGGTGCCAGCTAAAACCAGTGGTCTGGGGCTGACCAAGTTGGCAGATGACTGCAAGCTGGGCACTGTCATGTTGTTGTTGTTGTGTCTTTTGGCTTATTCCGGTTAGGGGTTGCCACAGCGGAACTCCGGTCCGCTAATGATTGGCAGTAGATTTTTACGTGCCGAGTTGCCAACCCTGATGCACAACCTTCAACAAAGGTACTCCCATTCACGCATGTCTCCCCACAGAAGACGCCCTAGCTGAGAATCGAACAGGACAACGTTTTACTGTGAGGAGACAATGCTACCACAGCACCACCACCGCGAAGCTGGGCACTGTCATAAATTCCCCTAATTATGTGAACATCCTCCAAGAGGGCCTTACTCAAACAAATGACTGCTGCCAGAACCTTGGCGTCAAACTGAATGGCAAGAAATCCATCATCATCCCCTTTGGGGAAAACGTCATCCCCACTAATTATCACATTAATAACAACGTACTAAGCATGCAATCAGTTGTGAGAGAATTTGGCACCCAGGTTGATAGCAGCCTGACTTTTGACCACCACGTTGCCTCAGTTCTACGGAAGGCTTTCTACATGGCCCACCTCATAAATAAGGGTATTTCATCCAAGAACAAGGAGGTTATAACATCCCTGTACTCCTTCCTTATCAGACCCATTATCGAGTACAATGGCCCCTTTGGCATGTACCTTGCCAAGAACATGCAGCAGTTAGAGAGACTACAAAGGTTCCTGGCCAGGAAAATCCAGGGTCTCAAACACCTATCCTATACAGATAGGCTAAAATCTCTGTCCCTCTACTCAGTCTCATACAGACTGCTCAGAGGTGACCTGTGTCTGGCATACAAGGCCATTTCAGACCCAGCCTTGATGGAGTCGCTGCATATCTGTAAGACAAACTCCACTCACATAACCCGCATGCAAGGCCTTAATCTGGTCTGTGACATTAACAGAACTTGTTGGCGGGATAGATTTGTGCTTCATAGACTCCCCAGTCTGTGGAATAGACTCCCTCTCCATGTCAAGCAGAGTACCTCTCTAGCCATCTTTAAGAGGAACCTGGACAACTGGCTGGAAAATAAAAAATATACTCCTGGGATCCCACCTGTCTCCCTGCTAGACAGGGGAAACAGGTGCTGACTTTGAGGGAACATGGGTGAAATTCTTGGCTAGGCTTAGCAAAGCCTCTGAGCTAATAGCCTAGTATCATCCTATGAACCTATGAACCTATAAAATCAGGTGTGCCATCAAAATGTCACGGCTGGGGGGCATGGCCAAGATGCCAGTCTGATAGCAGAAATCCATAGCTCTGCTTAGATTTTAATATCCTCACAGAAAATATACTTTACTTTTTTAGAAACATTCAAGTAAAAGTATACTAAAAGTTAGATTAACATAGACTCTTTATTATTTTCTAAAAGTTAATACATAGTCAAGAGAATTTTTTAATTATTCTTGTCAAGAATATTTCTACTGGAGATCTCAAGATGAGCAACTCGAAGAATCCACACCAGGAGAGTGCAGTGAAGAAAGAACTACATCGTATAATAAGAAACGTCCAAGAACTGTCACTAAAAACATGAGCAACTTGAAGAACCCACACCAGGAGAGTACAGTGAAGAAAGAACTACATCTTATAATAACAAACATCCAAGAACTGTCACTAAAAACATGAGCAACGTGAAGAACCCACACCAGGAGAGTACAGTGAAGAAAGAACTACATCTTATAATAACAAACATCCAAGAACTGTCACTAAAAACATGAGCAACGTGAAGAACCCACACCAGGAGAGTGCAGTGAAGAAAGAACTACATCTTATAATAGCAAACATCCAAGAACTGTCACTAAAACATGAGCAACGTGAAGAACCCACACCAGGAGAGTACAGTGAAGAAAGAACTACATCTTATAATAACAAACATCCAAGAACTGTCACTAAAAACATGAGCAACGTGAAGAACCCACACCAGGAGAGTGCAGTGAAGAAAGAACTACATCTTATAATAACAAACATCCAAGAACTGTCACTAAAAACATGAGCAACGTGAAGAACCCACACCAGGAGAGTGCAGTGAAGAAAGAACTACATCTTATAATAACAAACATCCAAGAACTGTCACTAAAAACATGAGCAACGTGAAGAACCCACACCAGGAGAGTGCAGTGAAGAAAGAACTACATCTTATAATAACAAACATCCAAGAACTGTCACTAAAAACATGAGCAACGTGAAGAACCCACACCAGGAGAGTGCAGTGAAGAAAGAACTACATCTTATAATAACAAACATCCAAGAACTGTCACTAAAAACATGAGCAACTCGAAGAACCCACACCAGGAGAGTGCAGTGAAGAAAGAACCACATCTTATAATAACAAACATCCAAGAACTGTCACTAAAAACATGAGCAACGTGAAGAACCCACACCAGGAGAGTGCAGTGAAGAAAGAACTACATCTTATAATAACAAACATCCAAGAACTGTCACTAAAAACATGAGCAACGTGAAGAACCCACACCAGGAGAGTGCAGTGAAGAAAGAACTACATCTTACAATAACAAACATCCAAGAACTGTCACTAAAAACATGAGCAACTTGAAGAACCCACACCAGGAGAGTGCAGTGAAGAAAGAACCACATCTTATAATAACAAACATCCAAGAACTGTCACTAAAAACATGAGCAACGTGAAGAACCCACACCAGGAGAGTGCAGTGAAGAAAGAACTACCTCTTATAATAACAAACATCCAAGAACTGTCACTAAAAACATGAGCAACGTGAAGAACCCACACCAGGAGAGTGCAGTGAAGAAAGAACTACATCTTATAATAACAAACATCCAAGAACTGTCACTAAAAACATGAGCAACTCGAAGAACCCACACCAGGAGAGTGCAGTGAAGAAAGAACCACATCTTATAATAACAAACATCCAAGAACTGTCACTAAAACATGAGCAACGTGAAGAACCCACACCAGGAGAGTACAGTGAAGAAAGAACTACATCTTATAATAACAAACATCCAAGAACTGTCACTAAAAACATGAGCAACTCGAAGAACCCACACCAGGAGAGTGCAGTGAAGAAAGAACTACCTCTTATAATAACAAACATCCAAGAACTGTCACTAAAAACATGAGCAACGTGAAGAACCCACACCAGGAGAGTGCAGTGAAGAAAGAACTACCTCTTATAATAACAAACATCCAAGAACTGTCACTAAAAACATGAGCAACGTGAAGAACCCACACCAGGAGAGTGCAGTGAAGAAAGAACTACCTCTTATAATAACAAACATCCAAGAACTGTCACTAAAAACATGAGCAACGTGAAGAACCCACACCAGGAGAGTGCAGTGAAGAAAGAACTACATCTTACAATAACAAACATCCAAGAACTGTCACTAAAAACATGAGCAACGTGAAGAGCCCACACCAGGAGAGTGCAGTGAAGAAAGAACCACATCTTATAATAACAAACATCCAAGAACTGTCACTAAAAACATGAGCAACGTGAAGAACCCACACCAGGAGAGTGCAGTGAAGAAAGAACTACATCTTATAATAACAAACATCCAAGAACTGTCACTAAAAATGGACAAATTTGAAAATAAAATGGATATTATCAAACAAGAATGCCATAAACAACTGGATCGTCTAAATGGAATAGTAAAAACAATCTGAATAGATTATTGCCTTAGAGGAAACAGTAACTGATCTAGATACTAGAGTGACAGAAATTAACTTCACAATGAATTTCTTCTGAAACAAAATACCAGGCTGGTTGAGAAACTGGAAGACCCTGAAAGCAGATCAAGTAGGAATAACATAAGAATATATGGAATTCCTGAGAAAGAAGAGGGTGCTAACATGATTCGATTCCTCAATAAGTGGTTTTCATCAGCACTAAACATGCCTGAATCCCTCTCTTTTGGAATTGAGAGGGATCATTGGCCCCTGGCAAATCCAGGTTCATCTCTGAGCTCATCTAACCTAAATGCTTTGTTTTATGAATCATAATATATTTGATTCTGGAAAGTCTCTATGTTGTAAGGTAATGTGAATCATTTTTATTATTAACTTTCTCTTTTCCTTTCTATATCTACTTCTTCTAATTACATATAGTACTAAGTACTTAAATAACATACATTCTCTCTCTCTCTCTCTCTTCTTTCTTATATTGGACACTCATTCTAATGTATATTTCATGGATTCAGATTTCTTTAGTTGCTTCATAATGCTTTTCTTTTTTGTTTTTATACTATATTCAAAGCAGAGATGGATAATTTGTGTTGTTTGGTATTGGAGAGGTGGTGGATAGATGGTTTAGTTAAGTTTTTAACTAAACTAGAAACTTTATGTTTCATGTATATGTTTGTAAATAGTTTTGGGTTTTTGAAAGTAGTGTTTAATACACGTTATGCATCCATGATAAGTAAGTTTTCAGTATATTTCAAGTCAATACGGAAGAAAGGTCTTTCAATTAGTAATAACATGCACATTATAGTTAATGGCTTATAAATGTTTATCATTAAATATTAATGGTTTGAACAATAATGTCAAAAGAGCTGGTTTGATTAAATATATTAAAATGCATAAAGCCCAGATCATCTTTTTACAGGAAACCCATCTATTAAAAAAAGATCTACAAAAATACTCAGTCAATGTCTATACCATTCTGACTGATTCATGTTTTAAGACTATGAGAAGTGGCACTCGTAATCTATGGAAAATACTTATAGTATGCCAAGAATTATAGATACCATTTCAGATAAAGATGGGATGCTAAGTATGGTTATTTTGGAAATCAGTAGGAAGTCTTATACTTTGATGAATACATACTGGATACCAAGACTGAGTTCTAAATATGTTGACAAATATCTGGATCTGATAACTTAAAATGCAAAAGGGGAATTATAGTAATAGGTGATTTTAACTGCCTATTATCAGGCAATGATACTTCTAAAAATGATAAAATAAAACTAACATCTCAAGCCAAGAAGTTAATAAATGACTTTCCAAACCAGATGAACCTTAAAGATATACATGGTCTAAGAGAACATTATTCCTTATTCTATACTCACTATTCATAACGGTTTGGTACACAAACAAACATTGATAAGGACTTTGTATCAAATAACATATACTCTAAAATAAGTGACGTATTTATAATGACTTGCCCACTTTCAGACCATAATGCTATAAACTTTACATTAACTACACATACAGATGATTTAAAATTTCTACAGAGAATTCCTGTTTACATAACTAAGTTAAATGACTTTTGGGAATGGATAATGAAAGAAATAGACATGTTTATGGAAACAAATGATAATGGTGAAGTGATTGATACTAATCTATGGGACACCTTTAAAGTTTTTATATATATATATATATATATATATATATATATATATATATATATATATATACATATATGGTAGAATAAAATCTTGGTACTTAAAAAAAGGAGAGAGTGGGAGAAATAACTTTTAGACTTACAAAAAACATAGACAAGATCAAAATGGACGCAAAACCAAGTAATAAAGTAGCACATACTGAAATTACTAAGTTAAACCAAAAAATATTTAGAAGTTCTGAATCATAAGGTAGCCATAAACCTGGAAAATTTGAAATTAGGATCTTATGCTGTAAATCCCAAATATCTACATAAAATACCAGTAAGATCCCAAAAAAATAAACAATCAAAATCTTATTAATGAGATTAAATATAAAAGTGATGGTTCAGTTAAGAGTACATCTAACTTAATGAGTATATTAGAAGTTTTCAAAAACTACTGTAAAGGTATAAATAATAACACACCAATTTTGGAGACAGATAATGTAATAAATACTTTTATTCAAGAAAATATAACCACTAAGGTGTCAATGCAACAAAATAACATATTAAACAAATAACACTAACAGAAGTGAAAGAGTAAATAAAATGTTAAAAGATAATAAAGATCCAGGACTGGATGGAATAATTCCTGAACTATATAAGATTTTTTCTGAATATATAATAAAGAAAATGATGAGTGCCTTTACTATGGTGAAGCAAAACTGTATAACACCCCCATCATGGAAATACGCAATTATCTCCTCCATATTAAAATATGGTAAGGACCCCAAATCTTGTGATTCATATAGGCTAATTTAATTACGAAACACTGATTATAAAATTGTAATGACAATATTATCTAATAGGATAAAGAAAATATTACCTAATCTAATACATAATGATCAGACAGGGTTCATTCTTCATAGAAAAGTGCAAGATAACATTAATAAATTACTATCATTAATAGACATAGCATGCAAATACAAAAAAATAAAAACTAACTATTATCAGCCTAGGCATAGGAAAGGCTTTTGATTCTATTAGTTCATCTTATCTACAAAGAATTCTGATTGGTTTTGAATTCTCCTCAGATTTTGTCAATGTATTAATGAAAAGTGGGGCACAAGCTTATGTGAAAGCCGTATCATTTCTATCCTCACCACTAAAAATCCTCAAGGGAACTAGACAAGGTTGTGCTTTGCCACCATTATTGTTTGCTCTTTCAATGGAACCTTTTGCTACATATATCAGAAAGAAGCAAACATAAAAGGCTTTCCAAATAATAAAGACTATTGTCCTAAGATACAATTATTTGCTGACAATATGTTGTTAACGTTCGGTGATATTGATGGTTCTTTGCATGATGTTATAAATACCTTAAGCAAGTTTGAAAGAATTTCAGGGCTTAAATTTAATCATAATAAATCCAAAACATTGCAAGTTAACAAAAATATCAACAAAAACCTAAGAGATAATAGCCTGTTTAATTGGGAGAATGATGTATTAGAATATTTGAGTGTCAGTATAAAGAGTACATGGAAAGAGTCTGTTAAACTAAACTACAATAATTTAATAACCACCATTAGTGAACTAATCAAAAGATGGAATACAATGTTCTTCACAATGGAGGATAGGCTTTCTTTAATTAAAATTACAATTTTACCTAAAATTTAGTTTTATATGCAGTCATTGATACTACCCCCTCCCAAAAACTTATTTAAAAAATTAGAGTCTATGCTACTTAAATTTTTATGGTTCCCCTTAAAACCCAGGATTGCATATAAATGAGGGTCTATATTAGCATATCGAAAAAACCTTTAACTGAATACCTAAACGTCAAAACCTGTAATGCGAACCGCAAAAATCCCAAACGCACTAAACAGTGAAAATAAAATAATGAACTGTCATAGTTGGCCAACCCCACCACCCGCTACATACTATCTATCCAAACAAAATAAATAAACCACATACATACACTAACCAAAACCATACTTCTAACCCTACACTAAACTCCACAAACACAACTAACTATGCACTATCCTTAACCCCTCCCTAACCCTAAGGTCCGTAACTGCCGCACAAGTCCCCTACAGACATACACCCAAAAAAATAAATACACATACATATAACAAAACCCTACTTCCAACACTACACTAAACCCCACATACACAACTATCTATGCACTATCCTTAATCCCTCCCTAACCCTAAGGTCTGTAACTACTGCACACTTCCCCTACAGACATACACCCAAAACAAATAAATAATACACATACATACAGCTAAATAAAACCCTACTTCTAACACTACACTAAATCTTACATACATTACCTATCTATTAATTTACCTTAACCCACATCCTAACCCTAAAGTCCTATCTATCGCACACTTACCTTACGGAGCTATACCACAGACAGGCCAACCATTGCACTTTGACATTTCCATTTTTGCTATTTCGGACAGTCAGCATTTCCGTATTCGCGATTATGGTCTTTCACTCTGCTAATAGGAACCCTATAAATGACACATTAGAGCTTGGAACAGTAATGGTATAGCATTCCCTAGCTTAGATCTTTATTCTAAATCAGTTATAATTAATGCAATATTACATTGGATCACACCTACCTCTATATCTGGCTGGAAAACAATACATAGAGATTCATATAACTGATGTCAGAACTATAGAAAATCAGTTTAAGGAACAATATGGAATAAGTAGAGTTCATTGGCTTTTACATAAATTTTGTTTATTTATAAGAAGTTTGGTCATTTTTTTTATGGTATTAATCAAATATTTAATAACTTTAAAAATATACTTGATTGTAATTACAACATTAAGCAATTTCTTATATTCCCTATAGCATAATCCCCGATTGCCTAGATTCTTTCAACATCAATGCAATGGAAAATTAAAGAAAAATAACTTGATATTCTGGCATCACTTTATTGAAAATAAGATTATTAAACCACTAAACCCTCAATTATGTAGTTTTGATAATAGTCAAGACAGTTGGCTGTTTATACACTCATTACAGCAGTTTATAGAAAACAAAATAAGAGTATCAGTCAACCTAGAGACTGAATCTATACCTAGTTTTATTCAGCGGTTTATTAGGTGTCTTGAAAAGACAGATAAATAAAAATCAAGTAAATCTTCTATCTATAAAATACTAAGTGAAGACACTCTAAAATATGATTCACATTTTTGGAATTACTATGTAAAGATTAATGGAAAGCAAATATCTGATAAATCCAAAAAATTGTTATTGAATTCTACGTATGGTACCTCTTCTTCATTATATTGGAGAGTGTATACATGGAAACTTATGAATAGGAGTTTCTATACGCCACATAAAATAAATCTTATACTCAAAAACAGTGAAAGTAAATGTTGGAAATGTGATGAATTACTAGAGGCCAACTGGGTTTACATGTTCATTGAATGTAGAAATGTTGTTCAATACTGGAAAGAATTCAGACACTTTGTAAATGCTTTATAGTCTGATAACTGCCATATTTCTAACTCACTAATCTTATTTAATGTAATACCTAAATCTCAGATTCAGTTACTCTGGTCATTTCTTGCAGTTGCCAGAAAAGTTATTACTTTGAACAGGAAAAGTAAACAAGATTTGATGTTTAAAGATTTTATTAATTTAGCAAACTTTGTTTGTAAAAAAGAACTGCAAACCATTTATTATAGAACTCATAACATTACTCATAAAAAAATAGCATGGCAAAAACTGGAAAACTTTTTGAACGAATACTGATAACTTCTCATGGATAAAATGATTGTTTATCATGGATGAATGTAAATATTGAAAATATTTTGTTATTGTTTTATTGTATTTGTTATATGTACATTTGCATATGTTTATAATGAAAACAAAATAAAAATGTTTTTGAGAAAAATGTCGCAGCTGAAGTGTGCGACAATGGATATCCAAAGGTAAGTTTGCACAAGGGTTTGTATCTGCAAAAAAAAAAAAGCATGCCGAATGCACAACAGGGAATGGTATTTTGAGTTCGCTGTTTTGAATTAGGCATATTGAGTGGAGATCGCACTATAGTGGGGGGTTGGGAAATGTACCATTTCACTCACTATAGTGTGATCTTGGAGTTTGTATATATATATATATATATATATATATATATATATATATATATACATATATATATATATATATATATATATATATATATATATATTTATATATATATATATATATATATATATATATATATATATATATATATTTATATATATATATATATATATATATATATATATATGTGTGCGTGTGTGTGTAAGTAGCAGAGGTGCCCCACACATGTGGGGGTGCAGGGGGGTTTGCCCCCCTGCAAAATGTGTGTTGCGTGACACTGGATGTGGTGGTATGTTCAAAAAATGTCTTTTTCATTTGTTCTTTTTCTAGGTCACTATCATAAGTTTCGACAATGTTTTTCAAGTACGTGAGCACTCTCAGCAAACATGTTTGAAATTATGATAGTAAACGGTAAAATCGCACACTGCAGTTTTCAGTACATGTAAGAGTGTATTAAATGATTCCTGTAAGGACCTCACAAACGAAACACACTATATATTTTTTTCTCACAGAAAATGCAAAATTGATTTATATGTATAGCTGCTGTTTACATTCAGAAATGCTTTTATAATTACACCACTGTTTATGTAACATGCAAGTCTCACCATACCAAGCTTGCTGCAGTGGGCAGTAATGTACCACAAATCACACACTCCAGAATCTTCACTGATAACCTGCCCTGCCAGGTCTCACATCATGTACAAAGTTCTGGATCTGAATTATTTGTCACTTGTTGTCTTGAGCCTCCCTATGTGTAAGTGCCAATACCTTACTATCTTGCTTGTACCTTCATTCTGCCACATTGTGGCTACTTGAAACTTAAAGGTTGAGATCTATGTCTATTGGCACTCAAAATGTTGTCTTTCAAGCTCCTCACTTTGAGAATGTAGTGCAACTCTGACTTAGGGAATTATCTATATCCTAGGGCTTCAAGAGGTCCTTAACAACTTATCTTTGTATTTTTACTTTTAATACATAACTGTTTTCGTATTTGGCTTTTGTATTAATTATGTATTTCTTCATTTGATGACCAGATAAGCACACTGGTCAAAGCATGACCAGTGCTAGAAAGCATACAGTGTTTATAAAAATTATGATACAATCAACGAAAAAGCAAATCAATGATAGGTCGAACAAAGTGTATTTATCAACAAACAGAATGCTAGATTTGGCATAGTAAATGTATAAGGATTACAAATAGAGGTCTTGAATCTAAAAAAAATGGGTACACAATCAAAATAGCATGAATCATACAAACTACAGGCGTCAGTAAGTAAAACATAAGTAGGTTAAGTGAGAGCTGAAAAGGAGGCCTGGGTATTATGGAACTGGAGGAGACAGAGATACAAAAATTAAGGAGGTTTGCAGAGGCAGGCAGGGTTCTCATGACAGTTATTTACAATCCTGGAAATTCATTAAACTCTGTGTAGGCTTAGCGTGAAGCCTACACATAGTTTACATTTTTGTGCAATGAGTAGCAGTGCTAATCGCATATATATGCCGCATATAGGGCTTACACAGATAAAAGTGAGGTTTCATGGCCAGCAACAGTGTTGCTGTGCAGAAAACCATGTAAAGCAGCATGAAAACATTCAAACACACAGACGAGTTTATCTACAAGCAAACCTGTTCTGGGAGATTGCCTGGACAATCACAGTGACTACCAGGGCTTAAATTAAGGCAATATAACGGCAGTACTAACACATTAAAGAAAAGTGTAGTCAGTCCAAAGTACAGTTCAAACATGTTGTTGGTATACCAAAATCAAGGTTTGGTGGTGATCATCAAGAGTACATAGACTGCGTTACAAATACACTAGTCTGGAGAAGTGTGTGTATTGAAAAGGGCCACAAACATAAATGGTAGGAATAAAGAAAGGAGAAGATGACAAACGAAACACAATAATGTACACCAGATAAAGGTATGTCAATGTACGTATAGCTGAAAGACAAGACAGTTGTAGCATGAATAACAATCACACATGTAAGGATTCGAATGATAATCACAAAGCCTTCTTTATCTATGTCAAGAATCTAAGTGGCAGCTCACAGATATACTCTGAGCTAGTGCAAAATAGCACAAAGTATACTGAACCTACTGATATTGCCAACATCCTGGCAGATACATTCAGTGCAAACTTCACCCCCTTCTCACCCCCAAAAGGGCCCACAACAATACTGGAAAAGTGTAGTGTCCCGGAAATCACAGACGCACAGGTGAAAACAGGCCTTTCAAAAGCCAAAAGCACAGCATCAGTGGGGCCACATGCTGTCCCAGGTTGTGTCTTGCGTGAACTACAAAACGAACTAACCCCCCACCTAAACACACTGTTCAACCTCAGCCTCTCCACAGGCTATGTGCCCATAGAATGGCACACGAAAATGGTTATTCCACTCCACAAAGGAGGGGCCACAACTGACCCTGGTAACTATCGCCCCATAAGCCTGACTAGCCTGGTCTGCAAGGCTATGGAGCGCATCATCATGGAACTCATTAACAAAGACATTGGGAATCTCCAAACACTTGTCCTGATCCAGTTTGGCTTTGTTAAGGGAAGATCATGCCTACTAAACCTGGTTGACTTCTTCAAGACAGTCACCAAGGCCATAGATGAGGGGAAGGTGGTTCACACAGCCTACCTTGACCTCGCCAAGGCTTTTGACACCATTCTCCACTCAGGAATTATAGAAAAACTCACCAGCATGAACATAAACCCCTACATCACAAGATGGGTTGCCAACTGGCTTACAGACAGTACTCACACGGTAAGAATAGCGGGCTCCAGGTCCGACTATAAACCAGTCACAAGTGGTGTCCCACAAGGCTCAGGCCTGGGACCCCTACTGTTCGGCATATACTACTCAGAAGTACAGGCAAACACAGGAGGACTATGGCTAACCAAGTTCGCTGATGACTGAAAACTGGGAGCCATAATTGACTCTCTGGCTGACATGGACATTTTCCAAAAGGGCCTTACTGAGATGGACACCTGGTGTCAAAATCATAGTATCAAGCTAAATGCCAAAAAATGCATAGTCATCCCGTTTGGTAAAAACATAATACCCATGAATTACCACATAGATGGCAGCCCCCTTAATACAGAAGAGGTAATAAGAGATCTGGGGACCCAGGTAGATAGTAATCTCTTCTTTGACAATCATATTGCCAAAGTAGTTAGGAAATCCTTCTATGTAGCCCATCTAATTACTAAAGGGTTCCCATCTAGAAATAAAGAAGTTATAGTGCCTCTGTACTCGTCACTCATCAGACCCATCATAGAGTACGATGCCCCATTTGGGAAGTACCTCACAAGACACTTCCAACAGCTGGAAAGACCACAAAAGTACCTCACCAAGAGGATTACTGACCTCAAACATATGTTCTATGCAGCACGACTGGAAAAACTCCAGCTGTACTCAATGGCATATTGCTTACTCAGAGGTGATCTCTACCTGACTTACAAAGCCATGTCCAACTCAGAATTGATGGACATGCCCCACCTAAAGAAATCCAAGTCACTGCAAGCCACTTGCTCTAGTGAACTAAACTTCACCACAACATTAAATAGAACATGCTGGAGGGCTACATTCCTGTCACAGAGACTCCCCATGCTTTGGAACAAAATTTCTAACTACATTAGGCAGAGCCCCTCACTAGCACTATTCAAGAGAAACCTTGACGAGTGGATGGGTAACAGAAAATACTCCCCTGGGATCACTTCATTGGCTCTTCTTGACAGAGGCTCAGTTAATTAGTCAATGGGGTGGCAAAAGCTGACACACTCTGGCTAGGCTTATAAATGCCCTCGGCAGATAGCCTAGTACCTACCTATGAACCTATGAACCTATAAATAATACAAAATGTACTGCTGTTTGTATTTCCTGTGTGGGTATATGCATATCATCACACAGTTATTGTATATTATGTGACTGTCAGAGAAGGTCACATATCAGTGGAGATGATTGGTTGTGATATAAGCAGAAGAGGACATTTATCAAGGACAGTATATACAATAGGGAGTATATGCACATTGTGAAAATGTGCAAAATTAGTCGCTTGAATATGAATGCAATGTCAGCATAGGTCTCAACCAATTGGGACATATAGCAGCAGGTTCATGGACAACAGTAGACAGAAGCATGCACAGTCATGACCATTATCAGGATAATACCACAATTAACCTGTCATTGACATAAAATAGGTGATTGTGAGTTAATATACATTTTCTGCATGAACACACTTGTACAATTGTAATGATTTGTCAGTACTCTATAAGGGGAATCATGCACACATTCCTCAAAAATGCCATCTTTTTTGGCAGGTGTTAAGAATTATACTTACACCTGTAGTTTAAATTACAAGCAATTTGAGAAGTTTGCATGACGCATATATGCCACAATCCACATTTGCAAATAGAGTAACCCATGCAGTCAATGTTGTCAATGAGCTGTGTATTTACAGGTGCATCACAGGAAGCTGTATCACACTTGTATTTTGTATAACACCTTGAAGGGAAGTCTTCACTGTCGACTCCTAATGGTTATGCATCACAAAGAATACTTATGTACTAACAAAAAGATGTGTCAAAGCACTCTGTGGCAAAGGTGATACACTTGAGAAACTCAACCCTGGAAAATGTGTGGTGAGGTACATGCAAAAGGGTGCATTATATTCAATTATTTGTGTGATGAAGGCTGAGAAAAATGGGACTATAATGTCCTTTGATGTGGATGGCCTGCCTATACTCAGGAGTTGTGCTACATTTTTATTTATTTATTTAACATTTGTTTACTGGAAAAGTCTGACTTGGATCAAAGCCAATTTTCTGTGGAGGCCAGAGGAGAAATGCTCCAGATGCATGTCTTTATAACGTGGAAGGAAATTGGAGCACCCGGAGGAAACCCACATGAACACAGGGAGGACATGCAGACTCCGCACAGAAGGCACCCCAGCCGAGAATTGAACTGGAGAACCTTTTACTGTGAGGTGACAATGCAAATTGATATGTCACCACTCTGGTCACATGCTGGTGGAAGTCCCACTTAATATCTACCTGAGTACCCAGCTGATGTACCACTTGGTCTACTCATAGGGCTGTGCTGTCAATATTTTAATTAACTTGTGTATTTGCTTTCAAAAAGGAACTAATCATGCTTTTTGTGTATCTGGTGTGCCTCCATAGCTCAGGTAATAATCATTTGTGTGTGTGTGTGTGTGTGTGTGTGTGTGTGTGTGTGTGTGTGTGTGTGTGTGTGTGTGTGTGTGTGTGTGTGTGTGTGTGTTAATACTTTCTGCAGTATATCAATAGGGTTCTTATATTCAATGATTGTCCATAATTTACAGTCATCCACAAAGCTGGTTAGGCAAAGGAACCACGCGTTTTTCTTGTCTTGTGAGACTTAAATACTGAACAGGAAAGGGCCTAGTACAGAACCCTGAGGTACAGACTTGGTCACTGGACTCTAGCTAAAAGTGAAGACATTATGTGTCCTATATGCGATCCATTTGTCTACCCACTTAGTGACATAGATGTTTATGCCTACTTGAGATAGTTTCTCTCTAATATCTGAGTGTGGATTGGTGTCAAATGCCTTCACCAGGTCTAGTTATGTGGAATGACATTGTTATCCTCATGCATGCCCTTGCTGACCTTCTTGAACACGTAAAACAGATTTATCAGACATGATGTAGCCTTAACAAATCAAAAATGGGTTTGGTACACAATCAGGAGATCTCATGTGTCCTTTTTGATAAGGTTCATGATGATTCGTAGGTCTGCCTCAAAGATAAGGAGAGTCAGGATTATGGGTCTATAAGTCTCTGCATCAGGTGATGGTCTCCCCTTGTTCAGACAGATGTTTGTTGCTGTACACCTTTTGCAAGAACATAGGCCATCTGGAGGTTGTGTTTAAGTAGAGATTCAACTGTGTCTGCTGGGTCAGGTTTTATGTAATAGTATAGGCAACCTGGGATGTTGTCAGGGCCCATCAATTCTGTGTTTTTAGCCTTAGGGAGTGCACAGATGAGCTACTCTCTTGAGGAAATAAATTGAGTACTGTTTCATGTATACTTTGGCTGATGGCCAATGATGACAGGGGGGTGAAGTGTGAGGAAAAACTGTCAGCTGGCAGAATGTCCACTTTCTCTGGTTGAGTATGGCTGCTGGCATCCACAAACAACTCTGTGTTTAATTGTGTATTCCTCTTAACATTTCACATGTATTTAAATAAATGATTTGTGACAATACCTTGAAATACAGCCTTGGTTATGCATCACATACAACACAGAGGTACTGTTCACACAGTCATACAACTCTGCTAATGTTATATAATTACATCAATTGCACAACATGTGTCTATATGTTTTTCATTGTAAAGCTGTGTTTGAGCGGTATGGTACCATATAAGGACACATCACAAAGGAGTTGTTTGTAGCTCATGCAGAACAGTTACTGACACAAATGCTGAGAGTCACACAATGGTGCTGGTGACTCCCTCCATAACCCTTGGGAATAGCAATGCAACTGTGCATACAATGAATTCCACAAGGTTGCAATTGAATCAATACATGATATTTTTGTGTACATCCCAGCACTACAACATGTGGATGAAACAAGACTTATGTACCTATGTAATCAGTATGAATTTAGAGTGACGTATGCCACAGAGCATTTAATAATAGTAGGTATACACATGCACACATGTGCCATACTGCAACATTCACTGTGATGGTTGAATGAAAACTGAGTGGAATGTTGGTTTGGTCTACTATGAAAAACACATGCCTTAGCCAACAATATGCATAGTATCATCCCACAGCAACAGTTCTCAGGAGACATATTACTACAGCCATTATGGAAAGAACATGTAATCAAATGTCAGCAGTGGCCATCAATACATTAATTCACATCGCAGACTGTAATACCCTCTTAAAGGCCTACAGTACATCCACACCTCAACAAAGCACACATCGATGATAGCAACATTGACATGTGAAAAGTTCGTAGATCATTACTAAGGTAGTGGCCAACATGACATAAAATTCTAGCAATTATTATACCATTTAAACACCACTCCTATCTCTATAATGATGGAGGATATTAAGGTGATGTGCATATGTGTTTATTTGTTTAATTGCACTACATACTGCCTCTGTCCATATGTAACATTTGCACCACTCCATGATAGAATTAGCAATCATACATCCAGTGGCCTGGAGATGGCATGCAGAGGCTCATGGAAGGACTCTGCTTCATGATCTTTGCATGTATCTTTGACATGAGGACATCCTCCACTGCTCTGCAGGAAGGATGTCATGTGGCCAGAGGGAACAAGCAGTTGTTGGATGGATGGAGCTACATTAAAAGTTCTTCTAAGTGGTGGTGAAATGAAAAGTGATTCAAAAGATTATACAATGACCATACTGTACCACCAGCCACACACACCAGTAGGCTGGGTCTGATTTGAACATTACACCTGTCTAGATATAGAAGCTGAATTCCATACAATGCAGCACTACCACCACCACATATGGCTGACTTTAATGTTGCACTTTATGGAGTATGATAGCATCATTTTATGCTGAGAAGAACATGTTTGTAGGAGTATGTAACATGGATGCGGAGTCACATTTCAGTGTAAAATTGTCTCAAAAATATTATTTGGATGTATATACACTAAAGTTGCATGCAGTCAAATTAGAACCCCTAAATACCTGGTTATAGATGCTGGAGAACACAATACTTATGATACTGCCAACACACAAGTTTGACTCAAATACTGCCAGAGTGCACTTTATATTGAATGACTTCATCATCAGTGTATTTTACAAGAAGATGTTCAGAGGAGTGTCTGACATAGCTGTGGACTCACATGCCATTCTAAAGTTGTCACCATATTGATTGTTGAATACACACACACACACACACACACACACACACACACACACACACACACACACACACACACACACACACACACACACACACACACACACACACACACCATTTGACTGCAGTGAGACTAGAATCCCTACCTATCTGTAGAATGCAGTACTTAACTCCAGTGCCACAGCTCAAGTCTGGATTTTATAGTGTCAGACAGCACATCAGCAGTGTCTGGTGAGAAAATGATAGTAATGTCTTACATGCTGTTCTAAAATGGTCTCTAGATTGTGAACTAACTGAACACACACACTCACTCACTAGTGGTACCTAATTATCTACAGAATAGAGTACTTAATGCAAGAGCCACACAGAAGTTGGGCTTTAATAGTGTCAGACAACACTTTATAGCTGATGACATCAAATCAAAGAAACTTTATTGTCATTTAGGAAACACAAATGTTACCTAAACGAAATTTTGAGTGTCAGCTCTTTTGCAGGAGAAAACAAACACAAAAAGATGGATGTGATAGGTATTAAAGAATAAACAATAACTATAGTACAAAACTAAATATCCAAGTAGCTGTTACACATGCTTGTACACTATTTATTACATTGGACAACATTGACTACTAGATAATTAAACATGAAAAGAAAAGCACACTATACAGAGGGGTGAGACTGGGTGATATTGCACATTAGAAAGTGACTGGAATTGCACTTAAATGAGAATATATTAATTTTAGTATGCAATAAATAAATAAATAGAATTACTGTATGAAGAAAAAGGAAAAGGAATGAGAGCATAACAATTTATTATAGTTTTGATACATCCAGATTTATGTCTACATTAATGAGTCTTATTGCAGTTAGATAAAAACAGTTCATGAATCGGGAAGTCCTGCAGCGGATACTCCATAACCTTCTACCAGAAGCAAGTTTAGTGAATCAACTATACGCTGGATGAGAACTGTCACTGAGCATTTTGCAGGAACTCTTTTTTTACATCTCAGTTCAAAGAGCTCCTGTAAGGTAAGAAGTCTGGTGCCCATGATCTTTTAGGCTGTTCTTATTATTCTTTGCAGCTTTTTCCTTTCGGCCATTATGCTGTTACTGAACCATACAGTGCAGTTGCTGGTGATAATGCTCTTGATGACTCCTCTTATAGAAGGTAATTAGAGCATTCATAGAGAGATTTGCTTTTCTCAGCCTTCTTAGGAAGTATAGTCCCTGGTGGGCTTTTTTAATTAGTTGGCCTGTGTTTGTATTCCAAGAAAGATCCTCTGATATATGTACCCCCAGGAACTTTGTAGTGTATCAGCAGTGTATGTTTGTGAGAAGATGTTGGGAGACCTGTATGAAATGGCTGTGTAGGCATGTACTACTGTCAAATTATTTGATCTCCATGGGATTGGATTGATGAAAGGAGAATACAGATTCATACTCTTCTGACAATGTTTGTTTGGGAGAAGATATTGGGAGGCCTGTATGAAATGGTTGTGTAGGCATGTACGACTATCAAAATATTTGTTCTGAATGAGACTGGATTGATAACAGTAGGATATGGGCTATGCACACACACATACATACATACAGACACACACATAATGTGGCTGTTGTGGTAAGTTAACCCACATCTAACTATTTTGTTCCCATCTGCAGAATACAGCAGTTAATAACTGGAAAATCCCTGAAGTATGCTTTTGGCTTGTGATACTGGTCTTTATAGATGATGACACCATCATTATATGATGTCAGTAACATATTATTGTTATGAGAGTGGTGTGCAAAGTATGGAATTTGGATTTTCTGTTGTGGTTCCAATGTGCAGGTATACTTTAAAAGACAGCTTCTCAAACTAGATGCAATAAGCTGTGAGGAATGCATGTTGCAGAAGTGAGACATGTGCACCTGTTTCTCACTATGCTGTGTATATTACACACATTCATATATATACACACACACACACACACACACACACACACACACACACACACACACACACACACACACACACACACACACATTTTGTAATCAGCATGGATGCAACTGTGTAAGTAATTCTGTTCATATTTGTGATAAATTGATGTCCACATTAAGACATGTATAAGACAATCTCAATGTCTATTTTCAGTGTAAAGCTTTAGATGATGTAACAGTGTAGTTGTGCAATTTATTCTTTTAGTGTACTTGACATTTGGAAATTACTATTGACATATCCATTTTCAAGTTCATGGGTGCAGAGCACATGAGTCTGAGTAAATACATGTTCAGTCACTAACAAGTGCCTTCCCTTTCTGTTTTTACATGAATTTTAATGGGTTGAACACAAACTGGGTATTAAATTAGTAATATAGACCAATCAGCTTTCCATAGTGCAACTCTTTTGCGTGATCGATGGCAAAGTGTTTCTGTATGCGAGA
Organism: Protopterus annectens; assembly: GCF_019279795.1. NCBI lineage: Eukaryota > Metazoa > Chordata > Ceratodontiformes > Protopteridae > Protopterus > Protopterus annectens. Next base: position 925,766,369 of record NC_056725.1, on the reverse strand, counting down.
TTCACATTGAATGACTACAACTTGAACCTGAGAAGTAATTATGCATGTAGTCTATGGCAGAAATAGCTGGCAGACAGTATGGTGTTTATACTCAAGATAATATTGGAAATGTGTCATGACATTTATGACTATTGCTATTGCCTTTCCCATTTGTGCAGAGGTAAGTGACGAACAAACATGAGTCTTTGCTTAATTTGCCTTCCTTCATGTAAACATGCTAAACAGTAAAGCACAACAGTCAACACTTTGAACAGTAATGAGTGTAAGAAAAACACCTGCTGCCTAGCTCTCCCTGGGGCAGCAGGTGTAAGAGTAAGGAGCTCATATTTTGAGGACATATGACTCGGGGTTCAAGTCCAGCTCAATCTGATATTTTTACACATGCTATCAGGATGGCATTACATAATTAAATGTGATATTTTTTACAAATGTGAGAGTCAATGAGTACAGTGAAGCATTGTATAAAAATAAACATCAGTCAATTGATTTATGTCAACAGTACACATATATATTTGTATTTTATACATTTGGCAGTCTAAATAAATGTTAAAGTAAAATTTTAATAGTAGTGCCTTTACTCTGCTTTAACTGTGTGTTTCTATAGCATAGTGAGTTTAAGCAGCATTATACAGAGGTAACTGCATTATGCCATAGGACATGAAGAGACAGTCATTGTCACTCAGCATTGGTGTGTGATGCTAAACTCCATGCAAATGCAGAGGGCAAAAAGTGAAGGCCTTAATTAGGGATTTATTATTTATGTGTGCAATGCGTGATTCTATTTTTTGACCAGATTAAATGTGCAAAAATGGGGTAGATAGCAATTTGTTTAAATGGGAGGCAAGCAGGGGGAAGAACAAAGGGGAAGTAATAAAGGAATTTGCTGGAGGGAATTAGGAAAGAACCATAGCTATCCACTTCTTCAACAGTGTAAAATGAACATGTATGTAAAATTGGATGAATTTGGACTGTCAGGACAACACAGATGGATGACAACAATGCAATCATGAATCAATGAAAAGAATAGAATTCAAGTTTCTACCAGCCTATAGCTTATAGCTTATAGCATAGAAATATCCAACTAGATGCAATAATATTCAATCAATTTCAACTTTAAAATTGTTGTGATAGAAATTATAGGAGGAATTTAATAAAGCCTACATGTTTTTTTTTCTGTTCTAGGCTCTGTTTTCCTTTGGTGAGTGTATTTGTGCCGTGAACCGACATGCTGAGGGTCTCTGAAAACAAAAAGGCATTCAATTACTTCTGACCCTTGTTTAAGTTAAAATGGGGCCATTAAATGGTGTTAATTACATTGTAGGCAGGTGGAATGTATTACTGTTGGCCAAACACACATTCTGCACCTACAGCAGAGCTCTATAAAATATGTATACACCCCACATTCTGATTTTTTCACCAATACTCTGGACCACTAGAGTAGAAACTTGGGAATTTTAACTGAGATAATGCTAGGGGCTGCTGCAGGTCTGTTACATCTGCATGTGCTAGATGCCAAAGTCAATGCTGCTGGTGCTGCTGACAGTAGGCCTAGGCAGAGAAGGAGTAGATTGTTCATGTCCAGGGTAACCTTCCAGGAGCTACAGGAGTTGGAGATTGTAGAGCGCTACAGGGTGGACAGGGACATACTACAAGAATTCACTGAGCACTGCCCACCTCAACTCAGAACCAGAGCCAACAGAGGAGGGAACCTATCCCAGTGAAAACAAAAGATATGTGTAGCCCTTAGGATACTAGCTGCAGGTACTTTCCAAAGACCAAATTTGGACATGAACGGGGTCTCACAGGCATCAGCATCTAGGGTACTCTATAAGTTCATGGATGCCATGCTACCACATGCCAGTGAGCATATTTCTTTTCCCCTCACCACTCAGGTGAGGGCCAACAATATGCAACACTCCTACCACGCAGCACACCACACTGAAGTACTGAGTGCCATAGATTCCACTCATGTACACAACAAGGCACCACCTGGTGAGGAGGGTAGAATCTACGTCAACAGCAAGGGGTACAACTCCATCAACTGGCAGGTCATGTGCAATGCCCAGGGGATTATCATGAATGTGTGTGCTGGCAGCTCTGGCAGTTATCATGACTCCCATATCTGGCATGCATCACAGCTGTACCAGATGTTTGTTGGAGGGGCAACCCACATGGCCATTTACTGGGGGATGCTGGCTATGCACTGGAACCGTGGATGATGATACCCATCAGAAATGCACACACACCCACAGAAGAATGGCATAATGAGGAACATGCACAAACTAGGAACATCACAGAGCATGTGTTTGGGCTTCTGACGTCAAGGTTCCAGTGCCTTGATGTATCTGTTGGAGCTCTGCAGTACTCTCCAGCCACATGTGCAGATATGTTCCAAGTGTGTGCTATGCTACACAATATGATCCTGCAGAAACAGCTGCAGCAGGATCAGCACAGGGAAGGGATACACAGCTCCCCCACCAGTGCCGATATCAACACAGCCACACTCACAGAAGTACTCAGAGGAGGAAACCCCTGGTGATGTCCCTGTAGGTAGACGTAGGCATGACCAGTAAGCCCTGGCATTGGCTAAGAGACAACACATAGCACATTCACTGACAACCTAGGACCCTAGGGACTAACACCTTACTCCTACTCACATACATATATTAAAAGTGATATTAGGCAACCTACACAACCTGTACTTATCTATGTATTGGCTGAGTACTGCTTGCATCAGTCAGAGTCAGCCCTAAACTACAGTTCTTTCAACTGTTGCATTCACAAGGTAAGTCTTTAACCTGCACACTACTTGTAAGGATTACTATAATATGGTATTGTATGTATGAATCTACTGCATGTATGCAAGGAAATACAGTGGGCTATTTGGACAGAAATAACATCCACATGAAACTACAGATACCCAGTCCATTAGTATGTGTTCCTTAATATTCACTAGGCCTCATGGTCGGAATACACGCTACATCAGTCAAGGGATATGTTAAACAGTGGGGTCACATGATATTTGAGCAACTGTCTATCACAGCAGAACATGTGGTGTTGTTTTCCAGCACCCAACTCAGCAGTTTTCACATATAAATGCTTTAACAGTAAGTCATCAGTGGTATATCAGCAGGTGAAGCAGTCTCAAGGTAGTAACATAAAAATTGATCACATATTGTATGTCTCATGGAACGCAGAAATAACAATGTACATATGTATGCTGTTGACTGTGTGATGAATGACTCCTGTCTGCCTGGCAGCTTGTGTGGTCTCAATGGAATAGGGAAGTTAGAATGGGTGATGGTGCTGATGGCTCAAATCTGGAAGTATCCGCATCTTTTGCATGTTTTCACAGACTGTCAGTCTGTTTGTGGTGTAACATTATGAACCTCTGTCAAATATTAATTACATCAGACTGCTGGAGAATGCCATGGACATTTTAAGTGAAGTGCAGTATTGCAGAAACAGAGACAGATGTCATTGTCTGTAACACACAAAATTCCAGATTGGAGTACTGGTAGGTGTGGGCTGGAGTCATTTTATGAGTACTGACAGTCCCTATGTCATGCCCATACTCTTAGTTAAAATAAGTGCAATTCTCCTGCCCGGTCATCAAAATGACCTGTTATGTATAGATATGTCTATACATAAATACATACATATATGTATACATATCCATCTGTCACTATCTCTCTCAAACAGATATAGACCTGTGTATATATATATATATATATATATATATATATATATATATATATATATATATATATATATATATATATTCACTTTATAAGCTCAAAATTCTGAAATCTCGAATTTCAGAATCTCGAGCCCATAAAGTAGAAAATCCAAATACCTGAAACTACACAATCACGTAGCCCTAAATCCCAAAACTGCAAAACCATGAAAATCAAACTCCCAACACTTTCAAACACCAATACAACACACACGCACATAACTACACAAGCACACACACACTTAGCCTTATTATATGCAGGGGGCAAGCCTCCCTGCACCCCCCACACCCCCCCTACTTAAATATTCTAACTCCAAGGTCGGACTACATACACACACAAAACACCACCACACAAACTACATTCCTCTCGCACACACATCACAGTAACAACACACACTAACACACACTACAGCCCCTACCCAACACCCTTACACATAAACACATACCTTAATCCATGAACACAGAGCAACACCAGAAACGCAAATTCAAAATCTCCAGCATTCAAGATTTTGAATTTCGTGCTTCTGGGGTTGCGATCTTCCGGTCCTTCCACTTTATGAACTTGAGATTCTGAAATTTGAGATTTCAGTTTTTCCAGCTTATAAAGTGTTCCTATATATATATATATATATATATATATATATATATATATATATATATAAACTTACATCTCAGTCTCTCCCCATATATCTACAAAACACATATATATATCATGCACACACAGCTACATTTATATATACATGCCTGTTATATACATAAATATGTGTGTGGATGACTGTATTGTCCCACATACCTTAATAATGGTGAGTAAAGCTGCTCTATCACACATCTATAATGTTGCTCAAAGAATCCAAAGTAAGGGATCAACAGTACATAATGCAGGTACCTACAGACCCCTGTACCTGCTGGATGTCACCACATAAACAGCAACAGGTGAGCAGATGGTGTAATGTATAATGTTGTCTATGTACGCATGGACAGGCCATGTTGTTCTTGCCCACAGGTTTGTCCATCCAAGTGCAAACAGCCACATATGGACATACTGGTAACTGTAGATACATAGCTAGGATAATAACAGTTATCTGACTGCTAGGATACTAGATGTACATAACAGTACAAAGCAATATCACCCTGCAGGCCACAGATGCTGTTCAACACAAGCCTAGTTTGTGTAATCCACAAGTAGTTTGCCTACAATTGCATACAAAACAGACATCAGCCATGTGATAAGTACTATGACATACAGTGTGTAAGACTAGATAGGTAGGGATTCTAATCTCACTCCAGGCCACTTGGTGTGTGTGTGTGTGTGTGTGTGTGTGTGTGTGTGTGTGTGTGTGTGTGTGTGTGTGTGTGTGTGTGTGTGTGTGTGTGTGTGCATCTGTGCATCTCCCTGCAAAACAACTGAGAATCCCTCAATGGCTATTAAACTGCAACAGTTATGCACTTTGTGGCCCTCTAAGTTGATGCTGGCTTCAAAACTGCCCCCTTCTACAAGGCCTGCTGATGTCATTGACCTTAACACTACCAACCACAATACTGAAGACCAGAAGATTGAGACAAGAATGACGAAACCCAAAGTCATAAATCGCGTAAGTATTCCCAGGGCAAGTGAACACTTGTCCAACTTGAGGAATTATGCCCTTTCTCCACTGTAGTGCAATCCTGGAGTTGGTATATAAAGTTAAGGGGGTGTGGGGGGCTTTGGCCACCAACTAGGTGGGTTTTGGCTGGTGTGCTGTGATTTACTATTGTTTTGGGTAAGTATTCACTTACCCTGGGAAAACTTATGCTATTCATGATTTTGAGTTTTGTCCTTCTCATTTCAATCTTCCAGTCTTCAGTATTGTGGCTTTCTGGGATACAGAAGTAGACCTGGCTCTGGAATATCCCAGATGCAAGTACACCCAACTGAGGCATACTTTGATTTCAAGGGGATGGGGTTTCCTTGCAGGGTATGCACTGGCATTTGTTGTACACACATTGCAGACAGTCTGCACTAGTTGTCTGTCTACCCATTACCTGTTAGTTATTTGCAGGTTTAGCAACTGTCTTACTTGAAGCCTTGGTCTGACTCTAGCTGACTGCCTTCTAGGGTGCACAACATATCCTCATTTATGGCTTATATCACTGCAGCCGGATGCAGTTAATTAACAGCAGTTTACATTTTTATCTATTTTTTTTTGTTCTTTCCCTACAGAATTCAGTAGAAACTGTAGTATTACTGTTTATTCCTTGGAGTCAGTAAAGAATATGCTGAGGATTATAGAAACAGAATCGGTATGTAAGTTTGTCACATTGAAGTTACGTTGTGTGCATACCATGTATTTTGGAATCAGATGGGCATGCATGAAATCTGTCATTATCCTATGCTGAATATCTAATTACTCAGCCTGCCTTCAGTGTGTCTTCTGGAATCGCATCTGCAGCAGGTGAGCTGATTTCCTCCTTCAGTGTGCTGTGCTCTCTGTAAATAGCTTTCTTAAACTTTGCAGAATCCAGCCCATCATATCACTGTCAGTAGGATGAAGCCTGCGTATTCTTCAGTTGGGTGGGTTGTCCCTCAGGGATCTGTCTTTACCCATTCTTGTTTAACTTGGTATTTTCCACCAATCCCTTGAGCAATTATTTTTGGTCTAATAAATATGCTGATGTTGAATCATTGAACCAACATTTCATTGACATAAATAAGTTTCTTTATGACTTTTCCTTATGGGCATGTAATAAAGGGCTTAAATTTAGTCATGATAAGTGTCAGGTTCTTTATTCTGGTGACTGTATTAAAATCTATTTATTGGAACTACACTATTAGTAATAAATGAGTATAAAGACCTGGGAATTGCAATCTGTAATAAGCTTTCTTTGCAAAAGCATTTAGATATAACAAGAGCTAGAGCCCTGAGAAACTTAGGTTTAATATTTAGATTGTCATCATTAAGAGATGACAACAATTTGATTGACCTATATAGATTGTTATAAGACCAGTCTTGGAATATAACATGACATTCTGCATGTACAGTAAGTGTCAACTGTAGAAGTTGGAGTATGTTCAGAAAAGATTTACCAAGTGACTACATAAAGCAAAGGTTTTAGGCTACATTGAAAGATGTTAATATTTGAAGTCATTTACCATGCACTAAAGATACTTTGGAGGAAATGCTATTCTGGATTATAAAGCATTTAATGATTAGGTTTTGAAGGTCTTACTAAACCATGAAAATGAAAAAGCTCTTTAACCAATAGGAATAGAGGTATCAAGTTCAACATTAATTTCTGTAAGAGTTCCTTAAGCAGCAAATATGTTACTCAGATAATTCTTAGATTATGGAATCTGTTACTGTATACCGTTAGAATTTCCATAAATATAATATAGTTTAAATTTAAGTTAGGCCTATGCATAGGAGAATATGCCTTCATCCCACATTTTACAGATTTAGTGTTTTTTTAACGTTCTAGGCCCATGAACACTGATAAACAAACTTAAGAATCATTTGCTGTGTTTGCCACCATAGTGACATCATTCCCTCTTTACATTTTGAATCATCCATAACTACCGTCCTTTCCCCTGATCAGCTGTCATTATTCTTAAATAACTTTCAGTTAGGCACTTTAAAATTTGTGTTCCCAACGAGACAAATTATAATTATGATTCTTTAATGGTTTGGATAACAAAGTTCTGTTTTCATAGTTATGTATGTCCTAAAATTTAGATGAAGTCCAGTGAGTCAAGGGTTGAAAATATTCTTTTTCCCTGGTTCAGAGTCACTGTTTATGTTCAGGGGAAGTTTTTGTATCAAATAAATTAAACTTAATTATGAATATTTATCTTTTATGCAATCATTCTGTCAGATTGTCAGATGCATATCTTAATTTAATAAAATTAAAATCCTTCTGAAGGAGTTCCACCTCTATTTGTAGAGAAGAAATCCTGGTACTGTATTCATTACTTAATAGCTTCAATGCATTATTGTCTTCTGCTGATCTCTTTCTCATTCCTTCAAAACTGCCTGGCTTATCAAATTTTGCTAAAGTAAGTTTTTATTTTGTAGTTTTACATTTCAACTGTGTAATGCATCTTCTTGAATTTTTCCTGGTGCCTGCAACTTCTCTTCTTATCTAACCTCAGGTATCTCTGCAGAAAAGGTTGGGCTCTCCCCAGTGGTATTAAAAAATCCCTCTTTCAATACATTTATTTGTTCAATTCTGCAACATTTGGTTTAGTTTCTGACTTTATTACATAACTATTTTGTAGCATATACTTTATTCATTTCTATCATTTATTTTTGTAACAAGGGCTTTAATCTTATAATCATTATTTTTGTAACACGTTTTAATTTTATTTTTGTCTGTATCTTTTAGAATTTTTTGTGCTTCTTACAAGACAAAAAAGTCTCAGTCAAATGGGATTGCTCAGACTGCTTATGCTTAGAAGTGCCATCATGTAATTTATGAAACTGTCATCAGAGTAGCCATAGCAGTTTGATTATGTTTATGGAGAATGTCCATAAGCTCTCTACTCAGCCAACCAAAAAAAAAAAAAAAAATGAAAGCAATTCCAAACATAATGAAGAGTTTTCAATTAGTTCATTTAGGAATTGTGTCTATATCAGAAGACCGAACGCTAAAAATAGCGAACGCTCTTTTATCGAACTTAAAAATGCGAAACATTAAAATGTCGAAGGAACAGATCAGTGAATTTTTCCCGGGTATTTAATATCCCTGTCAGCAAAAGCAGGCTTTGTTTGTGCCAAAATGTTTGTAATATCATTCTTACTAGTGATTTCAACTGATTGGGTATATTTGAATTTACATTTCTGTTATTCAATTCATGTTGGTTAGCAAGTCTCTTAAGATACCATAGTTTGTTTATTAAAGCTATATAGTGAGAAAACAAATTCTGAGATTTCATCGACCATGAGAAATTCAGCTAAACTGACAAACCATGGAAAAATATTTGAGTCTGTGTGGAAAGGGAAGATATTCATTAACATAAACATCAAGCAGTGCTATAACTTTAAACCCAGAAAAAAATGAGAATTCAAATTAACACCGGCCTCTCGTGCAGTTACAAAACTTCTTCAGAATAAAAGAAAAGAAGCAGCCCAGGATTCTAAATATACAAACAATATCACATGATTCAGTCCCACCCAGAGCCAGATTGTCGTCAAATACGGCCCTAGCCAGGATAATGGACCGCTTCCTGTCTCTCCAAAATTACCATAAACACAGTTCAGACCTGTCAGGGTACATATTATTTTCTTTGTTACATTTACAATGATTAGAGAGATTTAGCTTTAATTTAAAAATGTTACTTTAAATGTTATTGCACAAACACTGATGGTCATTTCCTACGAAAAAGAAAAGAAAACAAAAGAGACTTAGCATAAGCAACAGTAAATGTATCTTCCCTTGAAACTCACATTCATTAAAAACACACTAAAACTCACATTGGGTAAACACTAGGTAATCAGTCTAAAGGCTATTGCAAGCCTAAATCAATAACCTAAGGTCAGAATCAAACTCTATTCTTTGTTTAGTGGAGTTGATGATCTTAACTATTAAGCCAAATTGACTTCCACTGAAAATGCACTGAAACTCATATTCATTGAAAATACAGCTGTCTAGTGTTGGATTAAGTGTACCTTGGGCCCTGGGCTATTTTTAAACCATGTGCCCCCAGCACACATTGTTAGGAGCATGCGTAAAAGCATGTGTTCTTTGGTTCACCTTCCTAATGGATTTAAATTATATTTCTTGTTTAATACAGCAATATTTATCAGAGTACATTTTAAATGTAAAGTTTTTAACAGTTTTTCCAATAAGCAGAAAAACAAAATGTATGAATCAATAATTAGAAAACATATCCATGTTAGAACATTTCAACCATAAAAATCCACTCAGACTGCTGTCATTCTAATCCTCCAATATCCATACTCAATAATTATAGCCAGTTTATTGATTGTGTACTCAACACATGTATGATTGAAATAAAAATGGCCATGATAAAGTATTCTAATTTACTTAAATGCACCCTAGTCTGGCAAAGAAAGACTAATAACCTTTTAACTTTATAAGCTCAAAAGGATCAATTATTTCCACAGACATCCACCAAACCCAGCAATTACAGCTACATCTTTGACTGCATACTTCTCAGATGTCCTTGTCAAAAAATAAAAATTAATAGCAATAACAATGACTAGAGTCACATTTTAAAATTGCTTCACACAAATGCTCAGTAACCAAAGTATTCCAAATTAATTGATTCACACACATGCACACACATGCACACTAGTCCTGCAAAGCCAGATTGAAGATTGCTTAAAAATGACCAGATGTAAAGAGTATAAAACACTTTCATCCATAGAGAGCCCCCCTCACACCCACCAACATTTATAGCCACTTTATTGACTGCACACTCCCCTTATTGTTATGAAGCAATAAATTTCATGCACTTTTCTGTCATATCATAAGATTCACCTATGTATAGCATAGTGTAAATAGAATAGAATTTATGAGAGCATAAGAAATATTAGCCACCTAGTAACATGTGCATATTGACCTAGCATAATCTCTGCAGAAGTAAAAGTCATCTAAAGAATTTCACATTAAAAAGAACTATTACAAATGCAGAGGTTGTTGCTGGCAAACAAATTTGAATTTCAGTGCTTCATCTACATATGCAGTGCCTGCTGTTCTTGAGGAATAACCTGCCTATACTTCATCAGAAGTGGTGTACTGATGATATTGTCATAGCACTTCTTGAACTAGATAAATTCTGCAATGGGGAATTGCTGGCAAATAACAATAACAGGCTCACAGTTAATGGACATGCAGTTCTGGTGACCATTAAAGAGCCTAGCCCAAACTCTGAATTGCTGCAAAGCACCATTTGGGTAAGTGACATGCTCAGTGGCACACAGTAGGTAGGTAAGTAAAAGTTGATAGGTTCAAGCCCTGCACCCTTGTCACAGAAAGCATCTCATTAATGGTAACAATTTGAAATGGTAAGACCCAGTAAATTGAGTCTAGAGATGCAGAAACAGAATTACTGAAAGATCAGACTTACAAGTATCAAGTCTGAAATGCCATTTCTTGGAATATTCCATTTTTCCCTTTTCTCTGCAGTATGTAGACCCCAGTTTTGGTATATATAAGTTTGGGGGGGGGTGAGAGTGCAGGGTTGCTTGCCCCCCATCCCCCCCAACAAAAAGAAGTTTTAAGGAGAAGAGTGATTTTTTGAGATTCAGTCTTCTCCAGGTTTTTGGTCTTTTTTTTCCTGACTTTCTGGCACTTGGCATTTCAAGTGTGACATTTCAGTAGGGAGTTCCCATTAACACATTAGGGCTTTAGCCCTCTGCACTAACTACTAGAGCAACAGGTTTGTACTAAATGCAGAAATCATTAACAATCCAATCTTGTAGAAAATACTATATCACAGTAATATGTAACAATGACTATATCATGGATTCGGAAGATCAGATGGTCTGGTTCTGATCATTGCTCCAAATAATGCAAACTATATTACCTGACAAAGCTCAACCCCTTTGCAGTTGCTGGAGGCTGAAAAGAAGGTACTGCTAAAATATATTACTAAAAGGAAACATGTTTAGAGCATATTATACAATCCAGGCATATTATTGAATGAATCCATTCTTTAGTACAATGAATAAAGCAAAACAGTTAGCATAAACACTGCTGCAGATTTTGTTCAAAAACCGACGTCACACAAAAATCAGAAATATTACTACATATAGCATATTTCTAGGGGTGCTTGCATCTCATTTTTGACCTTCATATCTCTTCTCTGCCATCAAGAGTAACTATCCTCTCTGACATTAGTCAGTAGAGATCTTACTTGAATGGCTAATAATGCTATGTTGTTGCAACACATGCCTCTAGGATCAACTCAGCCAGATCGTGAACAAATGTGGCCCTATGCAGAGCAATGAATTAGGCCTCCACCAGCCATACTACTATCTCAATTACTTGGCTGGCTGTCTCCCTAGTTAAAAATAAACAGTTTAAACCTGTCACTTTACATACTGCTTTTCTCTACTTTTACAATTATCACAAATATTTGGATTTTATTTAAAACTTGTATTTCACATATTACAGAAAAAAAGCACTCTGGCTAAAATAAACCACAAAACAGCATACTATCTAAACTTGAAAATAAAAAAAAATGCCACACGAAAAGTCCTAACGGAATATTTATTCACCACGGTTTTAGTGCTTTCATTCCAAAACACAGAAACTTCATTTGAAAAAAACACTGATAGCCATTTTCCAAAAAAAAAAAAAAACACTCTTAAAATGAAAACAGTATGAGAAAATATAAACTTCTCTTCCATTGAAACAATGCATTTATCAATCCATTAAACTACAAAACACGTGCTAGGATTCATACTCAAGTAGCAAGTAGTAAAGTACTAATAAGCCAAGCATCTCTTAACAGCTCAGAGCCTTACTTAGATGCACAAAGTGCTAGACAAACAGTGCATTTCACACCTGTCTGCCTGCAATAAATAAATAATGTATTTATAGATAAAATATTAAAATTAAACTCATAAACAGTATGCTGCCCAATTTATTGATAACTAAACAATAAACACATTGCCAACATTAAGGAAACCAAGGATCACACCCAAAGAACACAGGCCATATGATTATGCTCCTGTTTACTACAATCAATTTCCTTCCTTTACACCATAACTACCTTGGTTCATAGGTAGTTAATAGGCTTGCAGTACAGGGGACCACTGAGAAGCCTAACACAAATTTCCAGTTATCCCAAAACACTGCCTGGTTAAGTGACTTGCTGAAGGACAAGGTATAAATATGAAGCAAACTCAGTGATGTTCTTCAAAAGAGACAGATAAAAGTATATTATGCTAAATCACTTTAAAAAAAGTCAGCAGAATGTTTTGTGAACCGCAACAAGTGTGAAAGTCTAATGACCGTCATTGACTGACTGCAAGCCTGACTGATTTACCAAAGGAAAAAAAAAGTAATAAAAATAATGGAGATCTGTCAGTTAGTAGGCAGGATTCAGAATCTTGCCTCTGGACATTAAGGTTTAGGGTTTAATTCTGAGTAAATCACTTAACTAGCCAGCTCTTTTTCTAACTGGAGCATTAAACACACACAGGGGATGATGCAAGGATTTTCTGATTTGTACCCACCACTCCTAGACAACTGCCCCCACTAAGCCAACACCCCATCATCATCATCATCCTGTCCTCCTACTGCTTACATAATGTTGTCCAAGCCCCCACTAAGCCACACCCCATCACAACACTGACTTCCCCTAGCCTTATCAATTGTATGCCAGAAAACTAATCATTTGATCATCAACTGACAGGGCTGTCCGTAGGAGGATATATGAACAATTCTATGCTATTAGACGCAAAGATGAAAATAATGCCCTATACAGGTATTTGAAGGGGAATGTATTATGTAATACTTTTCATTTTGAGATTTTAGAAATTGTGGGAAGTGATTTGAGAGGAGGGAATTGGAAGAACAGACTTGAGAGGGAAGAGTTAAGTTGGCATCATGCCAGTACTGAAGTACCAGGCATTAAAGCTTTAGAATATTTTTAAAATAAAGGCTTTTTAAACAAGATGTTTTATATACAAACAGTGAATTATAGTTTTGTAATATTGCACTAATTGCATATTTAAATACTTGGAAGTGTTCTTAATATTTATGTCATTAGTAAGATGGTTCTGAACTTACTTAAAAGTATTTTTAACTTTTGCTCTTATAAGGACTTCCTTACATTTTGGTTCTTAATTGGTAATTAACTTTAATTGTTCATCAGGGATTATTTAAGTAGGGTACTGATATATTTTTACTTGTTCTGAAGAAGTCTTGGGTCACAAGATGAAAGCGCGCTTGACTACTCTTTTGGATTGTTGTAATAAACTGACTTTTTATCTATTCTGGGGGTTGTTGTGACATCTTTTTCCCACTGTTTGCATAGGAATTGCGTTGTTCATTTATTGGTTTGAGGTTTGGCAAGCTTCTACCTGGTTTTGTTTTTTTGTGGTTACCTTTGGGTGTGTGGAAACAGCTTGGAGAAGTGGTTTTCTGCATTGTGTTAATACACCAGGTTTTCAGGTTGGTTTCCCTTAAACCACTATGCATTATGATGGCCGACTTTGTGGAATCTAGTCTACCTTCTCTTTTTATAGAAGGTAGAGAAAGTAGAGATGACTGGAGACTGAGTAATGGAGGGAACAAAGCTGTGACTTTGACACAGCTTATGAACGTTATCGCTACCCTAATGGGTAAGGTTACTGAAGTGCAAATGGCAGTCGAGAGACTAAAAGGCCCAGGAGGCTGTGCAGGAAGGAAGGGAACCAACCAGGCTCCATCTGCAGACATGGGTTGCTCTGGGAATGAGGAAACAGCAATACAAGACCTCAGGCATGAAAGAAGACAACGCAAGCTGTTAATAAACAGTTCAACACACAGGAATCCATTCTATACGGTCAAATAAGGCAGGAAATCACTATAAACAAAAGGAGATCTACATTAAGGGACTGGTTCAATACGGACATTTTTCCTACTAACACCACCTCAACAGGGACACAACCAAATGAAGGCGATATTAACAAGAGACTGAGGGACTTGGAAAACAAATTGGTGAGGTGAAGGTACGTAACCTTCAATGTGACAATGTGTTCTTAAATAAAAGTATTAAGAACAAGAGGGTACCCAAGGGATTGAGGGTCTACCATTTTCCTAATGGCTTAATGGAAGAAGACCCTGATTTTTGTAAACTCATTGAAATGTTTGATAGGCATGGCACAGAACATATGGAGTTTATCATAAGTATTAAAAAACAGACAGCTTATTTGACGAAGTGGAAAAAATTCATGAAACTATTGTGAATGATGTTTATTTTGATGATGTTTGAAATAGATACTGTGCTGTTTTCCAAAAAATAGAGGAACAAGTGAATGAAAATGTGAAAAGGAAGAATCCATAGGGATTTTTGTGACAATAGGGACAAGATAGCTTACCCCCTTCTTAGATCATATTATAAGAATAACAATGAAGGGAATGAGGAAGTGTTTCACTCATCATACACCCATACTAATGATAGGTCAGATAACTATGACCAGGAATATCCAGTTTTAAGGAGATCTGAATGGTTATTGAATAAAAATAATGCACTTAAAGGTAGGCATTTTTTAGAACATCAAGGGGTGAACAAGGGTGTAGGTCAGAAGGCCTCCTATCAGAAATGGAGGAAGAACAGTTATTACTGACTGACCAGGACAGCATAGAGGAAGAAATTATCTCCTCTTTTGATGGGTTATTACTGAGTTACTGGGGTTTTAATATATTTAATTACGCTAGGTTAGAAATCAGTAAGAACCATTTTTCTTTGTTGAAGAAGAGTATAAAATATGTGCCCAACAGGAGAGACATTTCACAGATCATCACAAATTTTTAATTATTTACAAGGAAGTTACATTTAAAGTACCTACTTAAAGGTACTTCTAGCTTACCACCACAGTTAAACTTGAAAAGGAAAAGTTGTTTTAATCCACCCTTACACACTACAATATCTACATTTGATAAAGTTTGTACACAGGAGATTTACGAGTCCTACTACAACTTTAAATGTAAGCAACATAATCTGTCCTTTGAGGAGAACCAACTTTTAAAAGAACTGCGAGGGAATATTAACTTGAGGTTTATGAAACCTGATAAGGGGGGAGGTATGGTGATTGTGGAGAAGACAGATTATACTAATCAAATTTACAGTATGCTACAGGATGATGATAAATATGAGACATCTTCCTTGAATGAGATTAATATTGCTCACAAAAAAATACAACTATGTTTGGAAGATTCACTTTTACAAGGTGTTATTAATGAGGAAGTTTTTGAATTCCTTCGTACTGATCATCCTAGAATCCCGATCATGTTCGGGACACCCAAAACCCACAAAAATATTACTGACCCCCCTTATAGATTATTTATCAGTTCTGAAAACAGTACGACTTATCCCTTGGGTATCATTGTAGAAAGGGTAGTAAGAGACAATTTGAAGAACATTGATTACATCTTACGTGACTCTTGGGATTTCTTAAGTAGGATCAGAAGTGACTATTATAATGGGAACAGCACTTTTGCTACTATTGATGTTGTAGACTTGTTCACCTCGATTCCCCACTATGAGGGGTTAACTTTCTTCTACAAGGCCCTTTTGGAAGTATGTGATTTAAGTAATAACCTCTTAAATTGTGTTATGGTCCTCATGGATATCATTTTAAAAAATAATTTCTTCACATTTGAGGGTGAATTTTTTAAGCAGACTAAAGGGGTGGCCATGGGGATTACTTGTGCCCCCCTTTTTGCAAATTTAGTAATGTACAGATGGGAAAAAGAATATATATTCAACAGTAAATTCACAGACCAATGGTGGACCTACCTTTGCTTCCTGGATGACATATTTATTTTGTGGAAAAGAGATGGGGAAATTATGGAATTTTTTGATTATATTAATGGAGTATGTAATTATTTCAAATTTACTAGTACTCTCAGTAAGGATTCCAGTAATTATTTGGATGTAACTATTACTTTGGACAGGGATAAAAAAGGTTTTACATCCAGAGTATACAGGAAGCCCACTTTCTTGAACGACTGTTTGGAATATAATAGTAGTCATCCGGGTTACACAAAGAGAAATATTGTAAAAGGGCAGATGGTGAGGCTAGCAAGAATGTGTTCAAGTCAAGAGATTTGTAAGAGGGAAATAGCTACCTTGGTAAACCTCTTTATAGAAAGAGGCTACCCGACACAAGTGTTGTACCCCATATGTGAGGAAGTCATGAATGAATGGGGAAAAAGATTTAAACCATTATTAGGAATAACAACTGAGCCTATAGGGAACCCTATGGACCAGAACAGGGATAAAAATTATAGTCAAGCACTGGTTTTAACATTTGGAGAGCTGAGTAAGAAAATTAAACAGATAGTGAGAAGGAATTGGGTCATGTTTAAAAGTACAGATGACCTTATGGACTTTACAGGTAAAGAACCTGTGTTTGTATTTAAAACTAATTATAATTTAAAAGTTTTATTGGAGCACCAGATTCATCCAAGTGGCCTACCAAGAGGGACCAGGAATTGTGGATCATGTGCTTATTGTCCATATATTTTGGGTGTTGAGTACATAGAAATAGGGTCCCCTAGGAGGAAAGTTACACTGAAAAGGGTCTCTTGTGGATCCAAGGGGTTAGTGTACATGGCAGTTTGTTTGAATTGTCAACAGTTCTATGTAGGTAAAACTGAAAGGGCTCTCCATAGGAGGATGTATGAACACCTCTCAGTCTTTCAGAGTAGTTTTGAAAGATGGGAGGGAGGGTATTGACCTGATGGATACAGGTAAGGAGTTCCATGCCTTAGCAACTTTGTATGAGTACAGATGATACCCAGCCGATTTGATAGGTTTGTAGACAGACAGGAGTTTTTGGTCACTGTATCGAAATGACCAACTGGGAACATAGTTGTGTAGAATGTTTTTAATGCTGGACAGGCAGATGGTTGCTGGTTAATTTTATAGGTGGTAAGAAGTTGTGTACATGTTAGATGATAAAGTAGTTCTAACTAATTTAGGCTTTTTAGTTCTCTACAGTGGTCGGTTCTGAAAGGGGTATTTACTGCACATTTAGCAACTTTGTTATAGCATTGTTCAAGTTTGAAATTTTTGTGAAGCCTGGAGGTTAGTAAGGATGGGAGCACTATAAAGAAGTGTGGGGAGATGATAAGTAGGGGCAAGTGTAGTTTTAGTAGCATCAGTGAGGATGTTTTTGGCTCTGTAAAGCATCCCTAGTTTTTGATGAGTTTTTCTTAAGTAATTTTGTATATGCAGATAAAAATGTAAGCTTATTATCCACTATCACCCCAAATAATTTGCTATGAGACGTGACTTCAATGGTTGTATTATCAAGAGAGATGACCTAAACACCACAACTTTAACACCAATGCACTAAATCAAATTGTAAAAGCTACCCACAAAAAGCTCTAATATCCTTGACCAGACCCTTACCAAATTAACTCACACCTGCATCCCACTTAAAATATCCTCATTTCTAGTTAAATCTGACCAGTCACTTCTGTGTTAGGTGTAGGAGTATCACATCACTACTAAACAAAACTGTGAAACCTACCTCCACTTGTAAAAGATATAGGCAAAGTTCCTAACCAATCCTCTCTCAAATGGGTACAACTGAGGGATGCCATATTCACTTCCAATTTCTAGTAATATCCAAACATCTGCAAAAGTCAGCACCCATCCACCCTAAATATCATGCTAAATTCAAAAAGAAATCTCTCTGGTACAATTCCCTTAATAGTAAACTATTTAACAAAAGAAGGAGCATAATGACAAGTTGTAAAATAAAAACAAACAACAAACAAAAAAACTCTGTCTCCCTAACTCAAGACTACAATGAAACATGCCATTAAAGAACTTAAGAGCACCACAAAAATATGAAGCAGAATATGAGCATGAAAATGAATTAGAAGTAGAAGGGGCAGCAGGTGATGGTCATGTATTTAGAAATATAGACAGGTCCCCAGATTCAAGAAGCTCCGTGCAAGAATAAGACTATTATTGCACAGAGTGGTTCATGTCTGTTTAGAACAGCAGCAGCACGCCTTGCATATTAATGAAGGCACGCTGCTGTTTAATCTACATGGACACGAACTGTGGACGAGTGCAGGGGGAGTGTCCAAGTAGTGCATGGACACTAAACATGCTCGCTGCACTCAGAAAGTGTCATATGGCACTTTCTAAGCTGAACTGGCATAATATTAAAGCTTTGCTGTAATATTATGCCAGTATTTCAGTGTCAGTGTGAAATGAAAAAATGATCATCTCAGTGTCTGCAGACACTGAAATTAAACTTGGCAAGAAAGCAATGCAGGGGGTGTGTGACAGGTTCTGTGACACACCCCTTGCATTGCTAAACTGCCGTACGACACTTTTGTAACCTGTTAAAGCAGGAAATGTGTGCAAATGCACACATGATGGGGGAAAATCCCCCAAAAGTGAAAAAGCAATAATATAGCCCCACAAACATATAAAGTTGATAGAGAACAGGTCATGCATCAGCATGAATCATGAAAGGGTAGAAGTCTGAAAGCAAATGTATGCCAATATTCCCTCACAGCAGTACATGTTGACAAAGGCACAAATGATGGGGGGAATAAATACTACATTAGGGACACGCTTGAAAAATTGCCCTCACACACTAAGAAAGTTGATAACAGGATATGTATTAGCAGGAGTCCTTGAAGGATAGAAGCCTGAAAGCCAAATGAATGCCAGTATTTCATGACTGCAGTCCCAAGTAGTTGTCAGAACACCACAATACACACCCATATAACCTAAAAATATAATAATAATATATGCCTTTTTTAATAGCCTAAGGAGTGTTTAAGTGTAGCTAAGTGGGTGTGCACATTATGGCCGTCCACTTAGCATAGCTTAAACATCCCATAGGAGCTGAATGCAAATAGACAGGTGAAATTTCCAAGCCAAGATTGTGTAGTTCTTTTCGTCCAAGACATATAGTTGAACTTCATCAGATAACATAAAATAATACCCAACAGAACTAAGTTAAGTCTGTTGCTGCTTTTATTAATAATGATAACAGAAAAAGTATAAATAATAATTCGAAATGATGGTTTTATATACAATTTTAAATACTGTGTCTTTAACTTTGTGAAAGGTGGAGGTATTAGCTGATTTGTTTCAGCCTTAGTTAAATTTGTTGGGTATTATTTTATGTTATCTGATGAAGATCAACTATATGTCTTGGACGAAAAGCGCTTCAATAAATTTGTGAGTGGTGATTCCAGTCATGTTGCCAGATGTCTTTTCAACAAGTTTTAGTAGTTTTATTGTTTTTGGGTTAGTTTGGAAGATTGTGTACTTGTTTGAGTCACAACTTTACATGCAGGCCTTCAAGTCCCAAGAGAGGCAACTTATTTTTCTATGTGAAAGTAGTGTTATTATTTTAATAAACTGAAATTATGTAGCAACTTTTTTTTGTCAACCAGGGTAGTGTAACAGTTCCAAAAGTGAGATGTCAGTGTAGAAAAGATCTGAAACCCCCATATAAACACAAGTGCCCCATACAGTATAGTCACACAAGAATATAATTTAATGAAAGCACATAGGGGGGATGTCATGAAAAGTAAACGTAAAATTATAATGTGTATATAAATAATATTTATAATATAAAATTATAAATATAATATGATTAAACAAGCCTTAATAACTCTGTATCCATCAGAACCTGTTCTGCACAGCAAAAAAAAAAAAACACATCAGCCATACCAAGTCGCGAACTCAGGACACTGTCTTCTACAATCACAGCAGAATACTATTATACCATCAGAGCTGTGAGAAACTGCCATGCTTTAACAATCATATCATACATTCTGGTAATTTAACATTAATGAAAAAAAACAGCAGCCCCAAGTGGCAAATCCATAACCCTGGGCATTACAGTCAGAAGACTGTACCATGGCACCATCTGAGCTGTGGAAATTAATATTGCTTTTTCAAACATATCATGCGATAGAGGCATACAACATTAGGGGGAAAGCTTTGTGGAACCATTTATGTGTTGTATATAGACACACACACACACACACACACATATATATATATATATATATATATATATATATATATATATATATATATATATATATATAGATATAGATATAGATATATATATGTCTGATAAAACATATATATGAAAAAGTAGTCATAATATAGCTATACATATATAAAAACATATGTGTGTGTGTGTGTGTGTGTGTGTGTGTGTGTGTGTGTGTGTGTGTGTGTGTATGTATGTATATAACATCGAGTGCAGTTATACCTCTGAACCATCCTTCTCAACCTGTTAGTGCAAGAAACCTGTACAAAGGCTGTAAAGAGGGGGATGGGCCACATACAGGGACATATTTCAAATATTGCTGTTACAAATAAAGATATTTGCTACAGCAACAGGGTGCATTTCAGCAGACAATTACTGAAATATATGAGGATGGAAACTGAAATGTCATTATTTACTGACATAAATCCTTGGATCATCACCGTGATTTACCAGAAAATACAAATAAATTGTGGCACTGAACAAAAGTATAAGCCAAACATCCAGACATTCTGTGAAAATTCTGACAGTGGAGATGTATGATCAGAACCCCTTAGTGCAATGAATCTGGACCAAGCCTGGCAAAGTCGGGGGCCAAAGGTCTGAAAATAGGGACATATCCAAAATATGTCAGTAGACAAGCTCAGAAAATTGATGTAGTAACGCTGTATGTCCTAACATGTATCGACTGAAATATCACAATTCTAGAACTCAATTGCTTCTCATTAGTGACGTCAATCCCATTCCCTGCATCATCCCACTGATGTGTCAGGAATACACAATAGTTATGTGGACCAGACCAAAGATATCGGCCAGACAACTGACATCCTACGAATATGTGGACATAACACAACATTAGGGAAGCTGCACTGAGATACCGAGAAATGTCCAAACTGCAATTAGACTGACATAACACTGCCCATGTCCAGCTCTGGGGCTGTACACATGCATTAGCAAATATAACAGGCACAACAGGGATGTAACACTAGTGGAAAACAGACACTGGTGTGAAAGTGCATACCTCCAAACAATTGCACCACAGTCACAGGGACATACCAGTAAGCAAACTGAACACTGCAGTATGACTGTGTGAGCAACAAAATCCAGTTTGTCACTCAGACATTACCCTGACATATATTGCCCCAAGTAACAGTTTAGTGGGAATCCTGAGGTGTTACAAGACGTGTCACGGTCTGCATGTACAAACATATACAGGTGATAGGGAACCAGAAACCA
This sequence comes from Protopterus annectens, assembly GCF_019279795.1. Lineage (NCBI taxonomy): Eukaryota > Metazoa > Chordata > Ceratodontiformes > Protopteridae > Protopterus > Protopterus annectens. Next base: position 925,744,700 of record NC_056725.1, on the reverse strand, counting down.
GAGCAGCATGTACACTCAGATACAAAGGGCCCATGATACTCACATGTACCCCCTCCATACACAGCCCAAATAACATGTACACACTACACTGCTACACAATTCTGACAGTCTTTTAACAATGGGCAGACATACACAGACCTCTCAAATGTACAGTTTCCCACAGAATGTATAGGCACAGGACTCATATCTATGGCCGCTTCTTTGTTACATGTCTGGGAGTCTATGACATCACTGGGATGGTAGCAGGAATGAATGCAATAAATAATGATACCACATACCTCTGAACCTCTTAGTGCATGACATCTGGACAAAGTCTGACATAACTGGGGACAGAGCCCAAACACAGGGGTATATTGGACATATTGCTGTTATAAATGTAGACAGTTGCTGGTGTTACCAGCTTTGTTGTAACATATCTTTTCTGAGGGATATGAAGTCAGTAGTAACATCAATGGATGTTAGCATTCACTGACTGCATTCCCCAGACTATCCTACTGATCAGCTAAGGACAACAACTGTTTGGGAAACAGACCAAAAATATGAGCCATGCATCTGGACAGTGTAGAGGTATGACTGCAGTGATGTAACAAAATGGAAATCCCCTGTCAGCTGCCAAACATGTCACCCAGCACCTTATGAAGCACAGCAAGACCAACATGACACTCCCCCACGTCACCAGTGGGCAATTCCCATGTACATTCAAATATAGCATGCACTACAGGGATGGAACTGTAGTGAAAATCAGAGAGTGGTGCAAAAATATCCACCCAAAAACATTTGCACCACAGTCACAACAACATATCAGTACCCAAAATGAACTCTAGAGTAGAACGTCTGTCTGAACAAACATATCCTGACTGCCAGTGACACACTACACCATCATATACTGGCCCAATTCACAGTGTACTGGGAATACTGAGGTGTTACAGGACATTGCACAGTCAGTACAAGCATACAGATCTGATAGACCTCCAGCAGCTGTAGCAGCATGCAGTGTCAGATAGGTAAAGGATGTATGGCACTCACATCTGCTACTCCCCTTACACAGCCCAACAAACATCTACAAACAACACTACTACACAATCTTGGCAGTCTGTTCACAATGGCCAGACATACATAACTGTCATATGTACAGATTTCCACAGAATTACCAGGGTGTGGAACCATAATCCTGGCCACTGCTGCATACCAAGGCCAGGAGTCTGTCAGGTCATTGGCATGATAACTGGTGTACAGTTGGTAATTAATGATATACCACACTTCTGCACCTTGTAGTACAGGACATTTGGACAACACATGATGTACTTGTGGGACAGAGGGCTAGAAAGAGGGACATATCACACATAATGGTGTTTCAAACTGAAAGAGTAGCTGATGTTACTCATGTTGTTGTAACATAACATCCCTGTAGGGTATGATGACTGGAACACCAGTTACTGACTACAATTCTCACATTATCCTACCAACCCCACAAAATCAGACATTGTTCGAGGAACAGACCAAGCATAACAGGCAAACATCTGGCCAGTCTGTGGAGAACATGCCAGGTGAGAGGTATGTCAGAGGCATATCACTGTCAGATGCCGTCACCCAATAAATGCATGTCAAGACGAGCCCTGTCAATCTAGCAACCCTCCATGTGTATAACAGCACTAATAGCATACAATCTGTACCCAATTCTGGAGCTTTGTCACCCATGTTGCTGGGCTGTCTCCACATGTCCTGTCCTGTGAGGTACTTCCACCTACTGTCTGTGAACCTGTAACCCCCACACCTCCATAATGTCTGCCGCACAGTCAAGGAAAATGGGCAAGGCTCACGTGAAGGGCATCCCATATGTTGGAACTAGCAGCAGTGTCCAGGCCCATACTACAATAATATGGGGGCACCTACATAGCTATATGGCCTCAGCAATACCTGACAGGACAACATCAACCCCCTCAAGGTAGGCTGAATGCCTGTGGTATACAGCAGCAGTACCCAACTACTATAATAGGTGGAAATAATCACAGGACAAGCCAAGAAGGAGGAGATGCCTCATTGGAAGCCATGTCATCTTGTTCAGCACAAGCAAATAAGGTCAAAGGTGATGTACCCTAAGGCTGTCTTTGACTGCAAACTGAAGACAACCACCAAAGCCAATCACTATGCCTTCCAGATGTGTGTCTGCAATTCCAGAGGCAACGCACATATCTGCTCTGTAGTGGTGGTCAATAACACCACATACCACATACACATATGCTATGGATATAGGCAACCAGCTACAGACAGGTGAAGTGTAAACATCACCCCCTGTCCCCCCATAGGTATACATGTGCAATTACAGCACCTACCCCCCTCCACTCATGATCAGGTAGCAGGTCTATAATGCCCTTTCAAAGGCAATACATAGAGGTCTCCATAGGCCTGATACAATTCCTAGCTGCATCCAACATAAACACAGGGATGGGCTCTCAGATCCATTCTGCAGTATAGTCAACCACAGCCTGAACACCAGTGTCATCCCATCTGCACAGAGGACAGATAGAAAGATGATAGAAAATGGGTTATGCATTAGTATCAATGTTCAGAAGGATGCAAGTCTGAAACTGAAATGTATGCCATTATGTCATGACAGCAGTCCTCAATGACATGGCTGAAAACCTCAATTCTCTCCATTTGATATAGTAATATAATATTAATATCCAATAGGTGATAAATAAAAATATACAACTCAAATCTCCAAATCTAGATGGTATAATGGTCAGAGTCCCAGCTTTGCATGCAGCCATACACAGTTCAAGTAATACAACAGGCAATGCAAATTTACATGGGAAAGCAGTGTTAAAGTATTATGTTCATATTAAAATATGTGGTAAGTTATTTTTTATCACCCAGGGTAGTGTAGCTGGTGTAAAATGGAAGTGTTAGCGCATATAACATGTGAAAACACCCATGTATACATGTGTCCCATAGAGTATAGTTACACCCCTTGCTACTGTAATGAAAGCACATACAGCCATATCATGTAATGGAAATCATGTACACTTAATAAATTAAGTCATTAGTGTGGTAGATTATGAGAATGAACTGTGAGCAATGGTTAGCAATGCTCATATATGCTTACCAGGTTTAACAATGCATTTTTGTTGTCCGCACCCCTCTCTCTGGGGTTTGAGTGTCCAAATTCACCTCCAAATTCTGTACAAATGCACAGCTGTTGCTGTATAAGAAATGGACAGCTATGGACCTTCCGTACACCTATCCTACACATATGTAGCTAGCTTTCATACTGTTCTTCCCTCTGCGTGCCCCTTTTCCACCACTTTCTGATCACCACTTTCTCTTTTCTTTTAAAGAATTAGTGCAGGTGTAAGCATAAGTAAGAGCAACAAAATTATCAGCCCTGCCAAGTCTTGAATCTAGGGCCTTGTTCATCATAGTCAGAGCAAGGTACCACTACACCATTTGAACAGTAGCAACTGCTGGTGCTTTTCCCAACATATGCTCATTCAACAGTAGGGAAAACATTCTGTAGAATGGGTCAGGTTTCGTATTTATACATATACACATGTATATATGTATGGAGATGCATATATATGGACAAATTATAAATATATATATATATATATATATATATATATATATATATATATATATATATATAGACTATAAATAGTGATATACATATAAAATATACACAAACACACACACACAGACACACACACATATATATATATAAATATATATATATATATATATATATATATATTTATACATATACATGTATATATGTATGGATATATATATATATATATATATATATATATATATATATATATATATATATATATAAATAAATATATACAGAATATAAATAGTGATATACATATAAAATATACACACATACACAGATATATATATATATATATATATATATATATATATATATATATATATATATACATATATATATATATATATATATATATATATATATATATATATATATATATATATATATCTATACATGCCCATAACATGTAGTGGAGTCATACCTCAGAACCATATCTACCAACCACTTACTCCAGGAAATCTGGCCGAAGGCTGTCCAAATGGGGAGACAATGGGACAAAACTAGAGACGTATTTCAAATATCGCTCTTATAAATCTAGAATGTTTCCAGTGTGACAGGGTTTGTTTCAGCATAGATGTTCTGAAGGATATGAGTTCTGAAATTGAAATGTATGTCATCATTTACTGTCAGAAATCCTCAGCTCATCACAATGATTTACAAGGGATATGAAAATAATACATCTGTTGAACAGAACAGAAATATGAGCAATAAACCTAGACATACTGCAACAATCCAGACAATTATGAGGTAGGCTCAGAACCCCTTATGCAATGAACCTAGGCCAGGCCTGACAAAGTGGTGGGAGGAAGCCATGGAAATAGGGACATATCTGAAATACTAGAGTAGATAAGCTGACACAGTTGCTGCTGTAACACCCTCATGTCTGTCCTAACATATATTGACTGAAATTGCACAAGTCCAACACTCAATTACTTCCCACTAGCTAGTGAGTGAAGTCCTCGCATCACCTCACTGATGTGTCAGAAATACACACTATTTATGGGGGCCAGGCTACACTAGGTCCTACAAATATCTGGACATAACATCACATTAGGGAAACTATACTCAGCTGCTAAGCATGTCACCAATCACTGTCCAAACTACAGTCAGACTGACACAACACTAACCCAAATCTCCTAGGGGGAATTACACATGTATTGACAAATATATCAGGCACTACAGGGATGTCACAGCACTGAAAAACAGACACCAGTGTGAAGGTACATACCCACAACCAATTCAACCACAGTCACAGTGACATACCAGTAAGCTAAAGGAACAGTACAGTACAAGGACTGTGTGAACAAAAACATCTCAACATATTTGCTACCCACACACTACCCCCACATGTACTGGCCCAATTCACAGTGTACTATGATGCCTGACCATGGCATAGGACATGTCTCAGTCTGCCCTTACAAACATATACAGCTGACAGACCACCAGAAACAGGAGCAGCATGCACAGGCAGATAGAAAAGGAGCCATAATACATACATTCATGCCCCTCCCTACAAGGCCAAATAACATTGACACAATATACTGCTACACAATCCTGACAGTCTGTCAACACTTGCCAGAAATACACATACCTCTCAACTGTACAGAGTTCCACAGAATGTCCAGATGTCTAGGCATTCCCCTCATATATAAGGCCCTTCCACATAACATGTCTGGCAGTCTGATGCATCACTGAGATAATGTCAGGAATGTAGGCACTAAATAATCATATACCATACCTATCAACCTCTTACTGCATGGCATCTGGACAAATCCTGACATAATTGTGGGACAGACAGCCAAAAACAGGGGCATATTTGAAATATTGCTGTTGTAAACTGAGAATGTTGCTGATTAACACGCTTAGTTGTAACATATATTTTCTGAGGGATATGAGGTCAGAAACACAAATGGATGTTAGCAGTTACTGACTGCAATCCCCAGAATATGCTACTGATTTTTCAAGGACAAAAAATGTCTGAGGAAAGCACCAAACATAGGAGTCCAAATTCTGGCCATTCTGCGGATAGCCCTGCAGGTGAGAGTTATGTCAAACACAAAACACTGTCAGAGTTAACATCACCCAGAAACTCCATGTCATTGCAAACGCTGTTAAGACTAGCATTAATCCAAATGTATAACAGCAATACTTACATTCTGTCCCTATGTCTAGAACATTCTCCCCCATTTTGTTGGCCTTTCTCCACAGTTTTGGTTATAAGAGGTATTTCCCAATGCCCTCTGTGATGCTCCTGTTCACACACTTCCATGAAGTCCTCCTCACTGGCAAGGAAAAAGGCCAATGCTCACATGACGTACTCAATGATAGGAGTGTGTTGCCATGCCATTGGCTATATGAATAACAAGAAAATAGGCAAACAAAACAAACTTCTCAAAAATCCAAAAACCAAAGAATGGCAAACAAAAGGCAGAAGACAAAGTAAATTCACTCTGTAAGCTTTTACTAAAAATACATGATAAACATGAAGCGCTTTGAGTCTTGTTGAATACAAAGACTTCTTGATCTGAAGAAGTCTTTGTATTCAACAAGACGAAAAGCGCTTCATGTTTATTGTGTATTTTTTTTAGTAAAAGCTTACAGAGTGAATTTACTTTGTCCTCTGCCTTTTGTTTGCCATTCTTTGATTATATGAATAACAACACAGCTGTCCTGCATGCAGTTATTAAGAAGGAGATACCAATTGGTGCACAGGCCATTAGCTGCTCATGAGCATTACCTACAAAAGACAAGCTGCTGCCTATGTAAAACAGATGTACACCCTACATCCTTGAGACAGAGAGAGAGAGAGACATCAAAAAGAAAATAAAAACCAAGCAGGGCATAGCCACCTACACTTGAATAAAACAAACAGGTATGCCAAACAAGTAAGCATGTAATGGAATGCAGTAGGGGGTATGTAAGAATGTGAAATAGGAACTATAACATATATATATATATATATATATATATATATATATATATATATATATATCTCAGTAAGACTTTCTGTACTGATATATTGCTCATCAGAGCCTATGGTCATAGCATCTGGGTCTGTCTGCAGTGACATAGATCATAGGTCAGGCCCCTGAGTCACCCCAGGAAAGGATGACTCACATATGACCATTACTGCAGTGTGTTTTGAACAATACTGACTGTGACAATGCTAGGCCAGCTACTGGGATGTCATACATATCCATAACTTACTAATGAATACAACTATGATATACTTGATTGTCTCAGAAATGTAAGAGACCTATGCATGGTATTTACATAGTAAAGTACTGTTGCACACGTCTGTGTTGAACTGCATGTGATATACTCAGCTCATACCATTAAACTGTCCAGTGATATGCACACATATCCATATGTGTGCCTCATGTTTGTAGTCATTTACTCATACAGTTGTGTTATGTCTGGAAAATCATTGGCAAACCTGTGAAGACTGACATCACAACATCTCCTTCTTTTTCTTCTGGCTGTTCCCATTAGGGGTCGCCACAGTGGATCATCTGTTGCCATTTCTGCCTGTCCTCTGCATCCTGCTCTGTCACACCAACCACTTGCATGTCCTCTCTCATCACATCCAGGAACCTTATTTGAGGCCTTCCTCTTTTCTCTTACCTGGCAGCTTCATCCTCACCATCCTTTTCCCAATATACTCAGCATCCCTCTGCAGCACATGTCCAAACTTATGTAATCTTGCCTCTCTGGCTTTGTCCCAAAACCATCCAACATGGGCTGACCCTGTCATATACACATTGCTAATCCTGTCCACCCTCATCACAACCAGTGCAAATCCTAACATTTGTAACTCTGTCATGTCCAACTCTGATGCCTGCTTTTTGTCACTGACACTGCCTCCAACCCTTATAACATAGCTGGTCTCACTACCCTGTTGTAGACCTCTTTTACTTTTACTGGTACTTGTCTGTCACAAATCAGTGCTGACACTCTTCTCCACCCTCTCCATCTTGCCTGTATTCTCTTCTTCACCTGCCCTACACAGTCATTATTACTCTGAAATGTCAATCCCAATCATTTATACTCATCCACCTTTGCCAACTCTACTCCCTGCATCCTCAACATTCCACTACCCTCCCTCTTATTCACACACAGATATTCTGTCTTAGTCCTACTGACCTTCATTCCTCTCCTCTCTAGAGCATATCTCCACCTCTACAGGGTCTCCTAAATCTGTACGCTACTCTCAGTACAGATCAGATCTGCAAACATCATAGTCAATGAGGACTCCTGTATGATCTTGTCTGTCAACCTGTCCATCGCCATTGCAAATAAGAAAGGGCTAACAGCTGATCCCTGATGTCATCCTATCTCCACCTTAAATGCATCCGTCACTCCCGCTGCAGACATCACCACTGTCACACCAGCCTTGTACATATCCTGTACCAGTCTTGCATATATCTCTGCCACTCATGGCTTCCTCATACAATACCATGACTCCCCTCTAGGCACCGTGTTGTATGGTTTCTCTACATCCAGAAAGACATAAAGCAACTCCTGACCTTCTCTGTTCTACTCCATCAACACTCTCAGAGCAAACAATGCATCTGTAGTGTTCTTACCTGGCATGAAAACATACTGCTTACCACTACTCATCACTGTCCTGCTTAATCTAGCTTCCACTACTCTTTCCCATGACTTCATGCTGTGATTGATTAATATTACCCCTTTGTAATTACTACAGCTCTACACATCAACCTTATGTTTAAAATGGTACACAAACACTTTCCCTCCACACCACATGCAATCTCTCATTTTCCAAGATATCATTAAACAATCTGGTGAAAAACACCACTACCATTTCTCCTAAACACCTCCATGCAAGCAAAGGTATGTCTTGTAGGCCAACAGGCTTTCCAGTATTCATCCTCTTCATAGCCATCCTTACTTTCTCCTTGGTAAGCCATTGCACTTCCTGATTCATAATACCCACATCATCCAATCATCTCTCTCTCATTCTATTCATTCATCAGCCTCTCAAAGTACTCTGTCTGTCTGCTCAACACACTCTCCTCACTTATGAGTACATTTCCCTCATTATCCTTTATCACCCTTATCTGCTGCACATCTTTCCTAGCACAATCCCTCTGTCTAGCCACCCAGTACAAATCCTTTCATCCCTCCTTAATGTCCAACCTGTCATACAAGTCTTCATATGCCTTATCCTTAGCCTTTGCCACCTGTCTCTTTGCCAAGCACCTCATTTCCTTATACTCCTGTCTACTTTCCTTATCTTTCCGACAATCCCACTCCTTCATCCCCAACCTCTTTCTCGGTATACTGTCCTGTACTTCCTCAATCCACCACCAATTGTCCACGTACTCTTTCCTCCATCCACATGTCACAGCAAGCACATTTCTAGCCATCTCCCTTACTAGCTGTACTGTACTTACCCACATATTTGGTAAATTGTCACTGCCCACCCATTGCCTGTCCTAACTCTTCACTGAACTCTACCTCACAATCACCCTTTTCCAGTTCGCACCATTTGATCCTTGGTGCTGCCCTCACACTCCTCCTCTTCTTGATCATCACCGTCATCTTACAGACCAACAGTCTCTGCTGCCTAACTATACTTTCCCCTGTCACCACTTTACAGTCTCCAGTCTCCTTCAAACTGGCCTACCTACATTGGATATACTCCAACTGTGTGCATCTCCCTCCACTCTTGTATGTCACCCTATGCTCCTCCCTCTTGTTACAGTATGTATTCACCACAGCCATGTGCATTCTTTTTGCAAAATCCACTACCAACTAACCATCTAAATTCCTTTGCTTAACACCAAACATATCCATCCTTCCTCATCCCCTCTGTTCCCTTCACCAACATGGCCATTGAAATCTGCTGCAATCCCCAATCTCTCACCCTTGGGTACAGCCATCACCACGTCATCTAACTGACTTCACATTTCTCTTTCTCATCCATCGCACAAGCAACTTGTGTAGCATATGCACTAACAACATTCATCATTACACCATCAATTTCCAGATTCATAAACATCACTGTATCAGACACTCATGTCATCCTCCAAAAACACCCTTGGCATACTGTTACTTCAGGATAACTCCTACCCCCTTTTCCCTCCCATCCACACCCTGATAGCATAATTGTGAACTGCCTCCGATACACCTAGCCTTACTCCCCTTCCATCTGGTCTCCTTCACACACAATATATCCACCTTCTACTGGCCATGATATCAGCTAGCTGTGTTCCTATACCAGTCATACTGCCAACATTAAAAGTTCTTACCCTCACTACCACACTCCTAGCCTTTCTCCTCTCTTCCTGCAATATGAGTGTTGGACATCCTCCAGGATATGTCTGCCAATGCAAAAGCTACTGTAATATTGAATGACTCAAGTGTGTTACAGTAATATTGACAGTGTCACTAATTTTGTCGCATTGCCCCCCATGTATGTGTGGCGTCCTACAGATGTCCTGCTCTAATGGGTTGAGAGGGATGACTGAGCAGCAAGAGTGTGAATACAGTGTACCATACAGACATAGAGCAGAAATGTATATCAGGAATTACCTGTACACATGTCAGTATGAGAAAGTGTATCTGGCCACCTCATAACAACAGACATGGGATGCAAAATGTCACTTAAATAAGCTCTACATGTTGCACATGTCTGTAATCTTAGTTACTGTGCATCCAACAGAGTGACATTTCTACAGCTACTGGTTGGTGCATTGCCCTAACACAGCCATGGGTACTACAATAAGCATGATTATCTTTTTTGAAATTGGAGAGGTGCCCAACTGTGTTATGACTGTGGGTCCATGCCTACTAAAAACAGCTATAAAATCACCAACATAGATGTATGGACTCAGCAATACCTTACTTGTAAAACTTGCCTCCACCAAAGTAGAGTAATCCCGTTTGCTGGACAACAGCAATACACAAACCACAGACTTGATCCCTATATTGGCTGTGCATGGCAAATTAGGAGCTGGCACCAACTTGGCTTCAAGTCAGCCTTTGTCTGGTCAAGCATATAAGGTCACAGTTGGAGTACTATAAGGCTAACTATTAGTACAAATTGGACGCATCCACCAAGGCCAATCACAAGGCCATCTTCACATATGTCTGCAATCTCAGAGGCAGAAAACCAACCCACCCTGTAATGGTGGTCAATCAGATCACATACACACAACATAGCTATAGCCAACCCACTGCAGATAGGTTTAGGGCAAACATCACTCCCTGGCTCAGCATCACTATAGGTGGTTAACCACAGCACCCACTCCCCTCCCATCATCACCAGTGAGTAAGTACATATTTCCTATTAAAAGGCAACAAATGTAACTATCCATGGGACCTGATTACATCCCTGTCCACATCCTACATGAACTCAGGCATGTGCTCCCAGCTGCATTACACACTATAGTCACACCAAGCCTTAGTAGCATCCACACCCCATCCACATGGAAGATGGCCAATGTTATCCCTCTACACAGACATGAATGAGGAGTACAGGATTATGAAATTAACTAGCCCTCATTGGGGGGAATATGACACATCAGGACCAGCAGTGCAATGCAAGCAGATACAGTGCTGTTAGATTACAGGGATATGTTGTGTTTGTGAGTGGTGGCTACTGGTATTCAATGTATCTGCACAGGTTCTGTACATACTGTTGCCAAATGTATGAGGTCCTGTGATGTGTTTCTCTTTTTATGACTTCCAGGTGCAATGCTGCATCAGCAAAGGTCTACTTTCTGAGTGGCTCAGATAAATATAATCCTAGAAGCCATAGTACAGAACCATGTCATAATGTTTGGCCAGAGCCACCAACATCTACATGAGAGGACTGGCCTGTGGGATGATCTTGTCCACAGGGTAAACAATGTCGGCCTATATAAACATACATGCAAGCAGGTCCGGCATCAAGCAAATGACCTCATACGCCATGCCCTGCAAAAGGCTGTTGCAGTGGCCAGGGACCACACAGCCACAGGTGGGGCCCAGCCATGCAGCCCCCCACTGACACCTACTGAGGAGCTCCTCGGCAGCCTTGGGGCACCCATCCCAGTACAACATCAGGGTACAAACCCCCCCACATGCTGGAGGTCGATGGCACCCAGACAATGGATGAGGAGTGAGCAGGTGGAGATTACTAGATTCATGTAGCAGACATACTTGTATTTGTAGAGTATCTATGTGCATGTATCAGGTCAGATTGCAGTTGTGGATGGGGTTTTCTAATGCACAGCAATGCACATCTATGGTGAAGAACAGCAAATTGTGTAGTATTGGGGGTTGTACTGTAAATGTGCAGACATGCTGCATCCATCCTGTACCAATGCCACATGTGAGTCTGCTGACAATACTTCTCTCCCACAACTACCTAGGTCCCTCCAGTCTGCATGTGGGATGGCAGCCTGAAGCTGGTGAGTATGGAATTGTTCTGTTGTGCTTTACCAATACCCCAGGCATGTGAAGGACATGCAATGTACCATACAAAAAACTATCACTCATAGCCATATTGCTTTATGTGCATGTTCACTTGTGGTGGGGTTAATTGCACTGCATCACAGTGGTCACCACAGGGGCCTATCTGAAGAGAATGTAACAGCCCTGCAGCATACCTCACAACCTGTCAGCGCAAGACTTCTGGCCAGAAATCAACAAAATGGGGGGACAAACGGCCTAAGGTAGTGACATGTGTGAACATTACTCTCATAAGTGGATATAAACAGTGTACACACCCCTGTTAAGATACCAGGTGTTTGTAATATATATACAAATTGAGACCACATTATGTCAATCCATACCTTTTCCAATGTATGACATGAACAATTCACTTGCAAAACCAATCAATCTGTTGGGCACCAAATATGGAGTATACAAACCTTACAATAATCTGGATGCATATGTGGGCACACCCTTCAAATAATATTTTATTGCAGCAGCTTGTGATTTACTGACAGCATTCACTCTGCCTGGGTACACATCTGCCATCAAGTAAAGGCACTGTAAGTAACACCAAATAACAGTCTGCTGTCCAAATAGGATATTCATGACATTTGCCCAGTTGCCTACAACAGCAACAGCCATGGCTTGCAGACAACTTACAATGCAGCAAGGGAATCTCATATTTGAAAGGTATCAGTCAAGATTAGGGTACAACAACATTACCACAGCATTGCATACACCATGGAACACATTGGAGACAGTTGTCAAAAGGTGGATTGAATATGGGACAACAGTTATGTTGAAAAGAACCTGACATCCCTCCAAAAATGATGACAAGACATGTCAAAACCTGGTCAGGGAGGCTGCCAGGAGACATACATCAACAATGAGGGAGCTGTAGGAATCTCTTCAAGTACTAGTGTGTACTACATGTGAGGACACTCTCCCGTATTCTGCATACATCTGGCCTATGGGGTATGGTCAGAAGATGGAAGCATTTCCCCACACCAAAAAACATCCATGAGTAGATACAATTTGCAATACAGCACATCAAGTCTCCTAAAGGCATGTGTGAAAATACGTTATGATGTAATGAGACTATGGATCACCTCACAGCCACAATATCAAAAGGTATGTGTGGTGCACAAGCAACACTCCTCTTAACCTGAAGACCAACATCCCCATGGTGAATCACTCTGGTGGCAGTGGCCTGTTGTGTGGATGCTGTTCCAAACCAGAACTGGGCCTGTAGTCACAGTGGTGGGAATTCTGAACAGTTCCAAATAACACCCACATCTGTCCCAAATCCATCAGGCATCTGCAAGAATGCTAAGGATGGGGAGGGGTGTCAGCCTTCAACATGACAAAGACCTGAAGAATACATCCAAAGCTACCTAAGAAAGGCTCCACCTGAACACACTGATGGCTATGGATTGGCACAGCCAGAGCTTAGACCTACACCAGATAGAAAAACCCCAGTGTGACCTCAGAAGGGCTGGCACATGAACTGCCCTTGTAATTTGACAAAGTTGGGTGAGATTTGCATGGAAGAGTGGCCAAATAATGCCAAGTCAAGATGGGCTATGATAGACACCTTCACAAGAAGAGTGAATGCTGTAAGTCACTTACAAGATGCTTCAATAAAGTATCATTTTAAAGGTGTGCATACTTATGTAACCACCATATTGTACATATTGCAGTCATTATATTTTACATTTGTTTATCGATTGGATTGTACAGGACATATGTTACATGAAATGTGGATAACGTATTAGAATGCATTATTCTGGTCTCATCACCTATATTACAATAATGGCATATTAACGGGTTGTGTACACTTATCATATCCACTGTAAGCTTAGAAGGTTGTTGGGGTAACAGGAATTGTGTGACCATGCATTTACTTGTGGTTTGGAGATCTAACACTTAAATGTGTGTCATTAATCAGTGATGTCATGGGATGACATGATCAACAAACCACGATGCTTTGCCAGAGATGGCCTGCACCTGTTGCCCCTGGGATTCTGGACACTGGCTAAGGCTCTAGCCACTCCTATAGTGCCTTTTTTAGGCAAGGTTCAAATGACAAATTCACCACCATAACAGGTACAAGCAAGCAAAATCTGAGGGTATTGCTACTCAATGCTACAAGTCTAAACCTTAAAATGCATTCACTTGAGGCACTCCTTAAAATGGAGAACATCGACATCTGTGCAGTGACAGAGACCTAGTTCGAGGCTCCAGAGAGTACCACTGTGTTACCAGGCTATAATTCATACCACACCTTTCGGCCACCTAACCTGGACCAAAACACTAAAGATGGAGGTGTGTCCATATTCATTAAAGATATCCACACCTCCAGGCTAGTTGCTCAGTATAATGCATCCGAGATTATCCAAGTGCAACTAACTCTGGGCAAGACTGCAATTCAAATTGTAGCTTGCTACAGATCCCCCAGAATGCCCCAGGATTCCCACTCCTCATTTTTTGATACACTGGAAAATATTAGGGTACAACATCTACACCCTAATAATGGGCGATTTCAACTACCCCACCATTAACTGGGAAAACTACTCATGTACCAACTCTTGTGCTCAACATTTTCTGGAATTCATAAATTCTAATACCTTGGATCAATTTATCCACACCCCCATCAGGGGCAGCAATATCCTAGACCTGGTTATTACCAACATGGGCAACCAGTGCTCCACACCAGAGCTCAATTCCTCGTTGGTCAGATCTGACCACAAGCTAATCACCCTAGACATCCACATCCCTCCCCCACCCCCATTAGAGAAACCACCGTAAAAAATTCCCCCAAAGCCAACTTCACACTTCTTAAGACAGAAGTGGCAAACTTCACGACACCTATGTTGACGGACAATAGAGGTATGACAGCTGAATCTTACACAAATGCACTTTATAAGCACTTACACAAGTGCATGGATCATGCAATACCTAACAGAACCAAGATGCTATCCTCCAAAAAAGGAAGCCAATCTGGTGGTCCCCTGCCATAAACAAACTCTACAACAGAAGAAAGTAACTGTTGCAAAAAAGAGTAAAATCCTATGATTGGAGAAACTCCCTGGTCAGCCTCAGTAAAAAGCTGAGATCCCTCATAAAATCCTCCAAAGCTAGTTACGAAAACAAAATCGCCACTGACTCTAAAGACAATCACAAAGCATTCCATAGCTATGTCAAGAATCTCAATGACAACACTCAGATCTGCTCTGAGTTACAGCACAATGGCACTAAATATACAGAACCAACTGATATTGCCAACATCCTGGCAGATAGGTTCAGTGCTAACGTTACCCCACTCTCATCCCCATAAAGGGCCCATCTCTATACTGGAAAAATGCAAAGTTCCTGTAATCACAGCTGCACAGGTAAAAAGCACTCTCCAAAGCCAAGAATACAGCATCCATGGGACCTGACAACATCTCAGGTTGCGTTCTACATGAACTACAGAACAAACTGGCACCCCACCTAAGTACCATGTTCAATCATAGCCTCACCTCAGGCTATGTGCCCACTGAATGGCACACAGCGATGGTTATCCCACTCCACAAAGGGGGAGCCACCACGGACCCCAGAAACTACCGCCCCATTAGCCTGATGAGCCTGGTCTGCAAGGCTATGGACTGAATCATCATGGAACTTATAAACAATGACATTGGTAATCTCCAAACTCTGGACCCCACCCAGTTCAGGTGTGTAAAAGGCAGATCATGTCTCCTAAACCTGATAGACTTCTTTGAAGTGGTCACCAAAGCCATAGATGAGGGTAAGGTGGTTCACACAGCCTATCTAGATCTCGCCAAGGCTTTTGACACCATCCCCCACTCTGGAATTACAGATAAGCTCACTAAGCTAGGTATAAATCCCTATGTCACAAGATGGGTTGCCAAAAGGCTCACTCACAGAACCCACACTGTGAACGTAGCTGACTCCAAATCCAACTTTAGACCAGTGACAAGTGGAGTACCACAGGGTTCAGTCCTGGGTCCTCACCTGTTTGGCATCTACTTCTCTGAAGTACAGGCTAACACAGAAGGTCTTTGGCTAATGAAGTTTGCAGATGACTGCAAACTAGAAACCATAATCAAAACTCCAAAAGATATGGACATCCTACAAAAGGGCCTCGCTGAGAGAGATGCCTGGTGTCAAAGCCATGGCCTCAAGCTCAATGCCAAAAAGTGCATTGTCATCCCTTTTGGTAAAAACTCTGTACCCATGAACTACCACATAGGCGGTAGACTACTTAACACCGAAAGTATAATAAGAGACCTTGGGACACAGGTGGACAGTAGTCTCGCCTTTGATAATCACATCGCCACAGTAGTCAGGAAATCCTTCTACATGGCACACCTCATCATAAAAGATTTCTCATCCAGGAAAAAAGAGGTCATTGTTCCCCTCTACTCATCACTCATTAGACCCATTATAGAATACAACGCCCCTTTTGGCATTTACCTCACAAGACATCTACAATAACTGGAAAGGCCGCAGAAATACCTCACAAAGAGGATTACCAGCTTCAAACAGATGCCCTATGCAGACTGTCTCAAAAAACTGCAGCTTTAGTCCGTCGCATATCGCCTACTCAGAGGTGATCTCTGCCTAACACACAAAGCTATGTCAAACCCAGAGCTTTGGACATGCTCCACTTAAAGAAATCCCAATCCCTCCAAGCTACATGCTCTAGGGACCTAAACCTTGCCACCACAATAAACAGAACATGATGGAGGGATAGATTCCTGTCCCAGAGAATTCCCATACACTGGAGCAAACTACTTATCTGTATCAAACAAAGCTCCTCATTAGCACTCTTTAAGAAAAATCTTGATGATTGGATGGGAGATAGGAAATTCACCCTGGGGATCACTTCTGTGGCTCTGCTCGACAGTGGCACAGGAAAATAATTTTCTTGGGTGATGAAAACCAGGGTACCTTTTGGCTAGGCTTATATAGGCCCTAGGGCCAACAGCCTAATACCTACCTATGAACCTATGAACCTATGTCACTCCTGAGATCATCCCAGTTATGTATCTTAGAAACACGGGTTATGAGAAACAGAGCAAACATATGAGCCAAACATCTGCACATCCTGCAAGGATCTGTACAGTTGTGAGGTATGTTCTGTAGTACTTGTCACTGTGCTATACAGGTGAACAGCAATGATGTGTACATGGGTGCAGTCTGTGCTGGGGAAGGGCCATCACCTAACACTAATCATATCCCAGAGCTTTATATTGTTAGTTACATGTAGTAAAACTGGCTTCAATGCATGATGTTGAGGGCCGCGTGTCATGCATGTCACCATTTGGGTAATGTGCAGTCTGTGTACCAGATTTGTGCGACCTCACCTGTGTGCGTGTGTGTGTGTGTGTGTGTGTGTGTGTGTGTGTGTGTGTGTGTGTGTGTGTGTGTGCACGTTTGTGTGTGTGTGTGTGTGTGTGTGTGTGTGTGTGTGTGTGTGTGTGTGTGTGTGTGTGTGTGTATACCAGCCATCCACAAAGTGCAGGTATTAATGTACATATATTGTCTTCCCCTCACAGGTGGCGACAGGGTTCGGGGTCCCTCCCACTTGGAATCTGATGTCATTATCTCTGCAGTCTCTGACAATGATGATAGGAATAGTGAGGTAGAGCTGGGGTTGTCAGGGGCAGAATCTGTGTCATTGGTTGCCATCCCACTATTACCCACACTGTCTCCGCACACAGTAATAATGCCCACACATACCCCATCACCAGTGGCCACAGATAATGGACATTTTGCAGGAAGTGACATTGAACAGGCTAGTGTGGTGACTATGGCAGATGTGAGTGTAGACACTGGCCATAGCCAGAGTGCAGGCGAGGTCCCACATGTGGATGGACAGGGGTGCTCACAAGAGAACCGCTGCTCATCAAGCCGCTGTCACAAGTGCCACAGCAGGAGTCAACAGATGCATGTTTCAGGCTGTCTTGGATGCACAGACATGTAGTGAACACCACACCAGACAAGGTGGTGGATGCCACTCTTCCTGATTTATGTGGCGACATACATTACCTTGTTGAGGCCACACATCAAAATACTGAGGTCATGAATAGACAATGGGGTAAGACCTTGGCAATCCTTGACCATGGCATGTCTGTGCTACAGCGTGTGGTGGGAGATGGGCATCGGAGACCTGGATGTAGGTCAGCACCAACAACAGCTGAGAGTCTACAGGGCCAAGCACCTTCACACTCCCATAGTGGCAGTGACACCAGCACTACTGAAGGGGGGTTGCTGTCCACATCACACCAGAGCAGGTCATGGGCACATGCTCCTGTCCAGTCCCATCAGGGGCATGGATTCAGCAGATAGCAGTCACCATCAGGAAGCAGTACTGCATCTGGCCTTGGGCCTGGTGGTGCTAGTGATAGCCCTGGCAGGACTAGTTCCCATGTCCATGGCCAGAGACAGTGATCTGGACACCCTGCCATGTACAGTCCACAGCTGTCCAATGTACCCATGTGTAGGGCAGACACATAGCATGACTGTGTGCATACATGCACACACAGATCTGTATTACTTGCAGGTCACCTGCAGTCACACGCAGCACCTCTGCACAACCCATCTATTGGATACCCCTCAAAACACACACATGCTGTCAACCATATGGCCCAGCCTAAGACTCTGGAAAATGCACACCACACCCTATGCATATGATGATACATGTGCCACATCCCTGTCATCCCTGACATACTAATATAGGCCTGATGCACAGTGTGAATATAGTGCAGTGTAAATACTATGTAAGGTGCTGTCGGCTTGCATTTCTTATGGGTACACATACATGTGTATGTACCTTATTAGCCCATATGTATTACTGCTGTTAGTACCACTGACTGGATGTAGTCTGACATGCTGTATTCTGTTTGTGCTCCAGGTGTCTGTGTGTTGTCAGGCTGTGTCCCTGCAGACATTCTCAAGAGGGAGTATGGCAGAGTGGGAATTCACTGACTGTGTCATAGGCAAGGTACAGCTTTATATGTACATGTACCGGGTGTGTATGCATGCAACAGTGTGAGGGACACTGCTGTCAGACAGTGTGACTTTGCATACATACCCCTTGTCACAAACAGATAGCATTCAGACATGTCAGCTCAGTGTTGTGTAGTACCACAGGCTCATACATATAGAACAGGTTACTGCAGTACTGTCAGCAGGTCCCTCACAAGCATAGCATTACATTAACTGCAACAGATTCACCTGTCAACACCTGTTGACCCTGCCATTTCTTTCCCATACACTCAACCCTGATGCAGTTGATGAGGGCATGCATGATACTGTGTATGACAGGTTTTACACTCAACCCTGATGCAGTTGATGTGGGCATGCATTATACTGTGTATGATAGGTTTTTGGTCTGTATTCCTGAGTTCACTGGGTGGTACAGGGAGAAAAAATGGTATATCCTTTGCATACACACAGTAAGGACTGACACAGGGGATTTGCACACAGTAACATAAACACAGTTGGCAATAGACAGATTAGTAAACCTACATTTCCACCTTGATGTACTGTACTACTACATACACATGCCATTTCCCACATTGATAATATGCATAGGACATAACACAATACCTCTTAGATTCATGTATTGTGCCTACAAGCCTGGACAAGTGATAGTGTAGCAGACGATGTATCAGCATGATGTTTCAGTCGGGTATGATGTCTGATGCTGGCATGTGTGTCACTACACTCACTCTGGCTGATATGGCAACAATATAACATAAATGGGCAGTGTTAAGAGACACAGACCACATATAGGTTGCAAACATCTGGATGTTCCATAGACTTTTGTACAGTGGACTGGTAAGGCCTGCACAATGTTTAACATGCTGCATGTGAGGCAGACACCGTTACCACGCTATATAAAGTAATGCCATCGTGAAGTGGTAAAAAGGCATGGATGGTACACATATCAAAATGGTATCAGCAAAACAGGATATGATCTTCACCCAAAGACACACAGACTTGCCAGTATTGAGATTAGAACCCCTACATCTCTAGTTATTTCTACTATAGTGTTACACATTTATCAGACACGCCATGAAGCTTGCATAATTTCACCTACTCCCAAGGTACTTCTAAGGTGAATGACATCAGCAGGCCTAGTAAAGTAGGGTGATGGGAAGTTTACAGGGTGGTACTCAACTCAAAATGGTATAACCCACACAGTATATGACTCCCACACAAACACACACACTTGCCAGTATTGGAATTAGAACCCCTGCCTACCTACTTATTTATACTATAGTGTTATGCAGTTATCACACGTGCTATAGAGCTTACTGGGCTGGCAACTGGCCAATGGTGCTGATAACTGCACAGCTGAGGTAAACTGTTACAGGTGCCAGAAAGTCTGCTTTCAGTTTTTCCCTTAGATCTTGCTAGTTCTTTCTCTCCTGCACTTCAAATAGTCTAATAGCTTTGCACTTCAACAGTTTTTTTATCAATTATTCTAGTGCAACTGAGAGCCATCAGCAGTAGTCGTTCCTCATGGAATTAGCTCCATTACTTAGTAGTTATGACCACCACTCCTGGCATGACTAAAGTGCAGTTCTCTGTGCTTTTGCCCATTAACCTGCTGCACTTGGGCATTCTGAGGCACTGTTGCAACTGCCTCATATACGCAGACAACCCTCTTTTCTAAACTCCCAATACTCAGATTTGTGAGAGATACCCCTACAGCACTGAATTTGAAGATATGCTCTCTCCAGCGAAGACTGGATTAGCTGGTCAAGAAAAGAAGGGTCGACACCTGCAACACACCATATGGAACAAATACCCTTCCAGAACACCCATTATCACAGCTGTGACATACAAACAATAACCACACACCCACCTTCACAGAGGCACTCAATAGACATTTACCCAAATAGCAGAGACCACCAAGAAAGACACCCACTTGACCACCACAACAGAGTACAAGCGACAGGACACATATCTCACATACACAGTGTGCCCTTCAACCTAAGCTGCAAAGGCTAACCACCTTGTCTAATACAGTAATCATAGGTGACTCAATAGTGAGGCAGACCAATGTCCCACTCACTAGATTGAACATGGAGGAAGTAACAGTCAGCTGTCTATCAGGTGCCAGAATCCAACACATAATGCACCAAGTCAGGTCACTCCACAACAATTACAAGTATCACTCTTTCATTGTCCATGTGTATGTGAATGACCTGAGATGCACCTCCATGGACTATATGAAAAGAGACATGGTGGAGCTCTCAGACTATGTGGGCTAGACAAGTATGATGGTAGACCTGAGCAGTATACTACTGTCACACAGAATGATACCACAGTACAAACAACAAATGATTGACTTCAGCAATTGGCTTAAGTGTCTAGTGTTGCTCTCATGGGATCCAGTACCTGTCTGCTTGGGATGACATGATTGACAGACTGCAATGGCTTGCCAGAGATGGCCTGCATCTGTCACCTCTGGGTTTTCAGGTACTGGCTAAGTGTCATGCCACCCCTATAGTGCCTTTTTAGGTGGTGTTCCAAATCAAATTACCACCATAACAGCTATGCATATATGCAGTATGAGGGTAGTGCTGCTCAACACTAGACATCTACATCTCGAGATACAGCCACTCAAAGCACTCTTAAAAATGGAGAACATTGGCATTTGTGTTGTAATGGAGACCTGGTTTGCAGCAGCAGACAGCACCACTGCACTACCACCCTATAACTCATTCCACGCCTGTCAGCCCCAAAACATGGTCCACAGCTCCAAAGTCAGTGGTGTCTCCATATTAATAATGGATATGCACAAATCCAGAATAGTATCCCCGCATAATGCATCTGAGATACTTCAGGTACAACTGACATTGGGTAATAGTGCAATCTAGGTCATAGCCTGCTATAGGTCCACATCCATGTCCCTAGACTCTCAGTCCACATTCTTCAAGACCCTGTAATCTATCAACGTCCAACCCAACAGTCTCATACTAGAATAGTTCAACTACCCCTTCATCAACTGGGAAAGATGCTCAAGCACCAATACACTGGCCCAACACTTCCTGGAGTTCATCAGTTCCAATGCCCTGGATCAGCTCATTCTGACAGCCATTACAGGAAGCAACATCATTGACCTGTGTTGATTACTAACATATGGGACTGTTGCTTGACAACAGTAGTCAAAACCTACCTGGTCAGATCCAACATAGAAAAATCACCATGGAAATCCACATCTCACCCACACCCCCTGCAAAGGTACCCATCTAAACAAATTATCCAAAACTGACTTTGGACTCATAAGAACAGTGGTGGCTAACTTCACATCACCCACGTCAATGGAAAATACCTGCATGACTGCCAAATCATACACAAATGCACTGTATAAACATGTACATCAATGCATGGAACTAGCCATACCTAACAGAACCATGACACACTCCTCCAAGCACTGGAGGCCAATCTGGTTTTCCCCTGCCATTAATAACCTGTACAACAGAAGGAAGAAACTGTTGCAGAAAAAGGTGGAGTTCCATGAGTGGTAAAACTCCCTTATTAGCCTCAACAACAACTTGAGATCCCTCATGAAATCATCTAAAGCCACCTATGATGTCAGAATTGCAACAGACACTGACAACAATCACAAATCCTTTGATAGTTATATCAAGAACCTCCACACCAATACTCAAAAGTGCTCTGAGTTACTGCACAATGCTACCTTCTATACTGAGCCAACAGATATTGCAACATTCTTGCCAACACATTCAGTGTTAGCTTTACCTCTCTCCTCCCTAGGGGAACAATCAGAATGCCAGGCACCCAGGATTACTGCCGCTCAGGTTATACCTGCATTGTCCACTACCAAGAATACAGCTTCCATGGGACCCCAAATTATCCCTGGCTGTGTTCTACATGAACTACAAAAATGTCTGGCAGCACATATGTGTGCCCTGTTCATTTACAGCCTCACCTCAGGCTTTGTCCCTCCCAAATGGTGGCCTGCTACAGCCATCCTCTCTCCATAAACATGTGACAACTGCAGACCCTGGGAATTATCAGTCCAGTAGCCTGATGAGTCTGATATGTACAACTATGGAGCGCATCATTAGGGACCTGATTGACAAACATATAGGTAATCTCCTAACACTGGACCCCACACAGTTTGGCTTTGTGTAAGGGAGATCATGCCTGCTCAACCTGGTTGACTTCTTTGACTCAGTCACCAGGTCTGTGCATGACAGTAAGGCACTGCATGCAGCCTATATCAATCTGGCCAAGGCTCTTGATACCATTCCTCAGTCAGAAATTATTGATGAACCCACCAAACTAGGCATCAACCCCTATATCACTAGGGGTGTTGCAAATTGTCTCACAGAGAGAATACACAGTGTGAAATTAGTGAGGTCCAAGTCAGACTGCAAGCCAATCATGAGTGGAGTTACACAGGTATCAGCCCTGTGTATTCTTTTGTTCAGCATCTATTTCTCAGGAGTCCAGGCCAGCACAAAGGAACTCTGGCTGACCAAGTTCACAGACAACTGCAAGCTGGGAGCAATCATTAACTCTACAAGTGATGCAGACATCCTACAGAAAGGCCTCACTGAGACTACTGACTGGTGTGGAAACCATGGCCTGAAGCTTAAAACCACAAAATGCATCATCAGCCCCTTTGGTAAAATCTCACTTCCCACTAAGTACCACATCGATGGGAGCCCACTGAATACTGTAGGCATTATAAAAGATCTGGGGACACAGGTTGACAGCAACCTCTCCTTTAACCACCACATTGCCACTGTGGTCAGGAAATCCTTCTATGTGGCACAACTCATTACCAAGGGTTTTGCATCCAGGAAGAAAGAGGTCATTGTCTCTGTGTACTCTTCCCCTGATTAGACCAATCATCAAGTATAATGGCCCATTTGGCATGTACCTCACAAGACACCTCCAACAGCTGGAGAGGCCACAGAAGTACCTCACAATGAGGATCCTAGGCATTAAACACATGTCATACACAGACAGACTCAAAAGACTCCAGCTATTCTCTGTCTCATATCACCTACTTAGAGGCAATCTCTGTTTGACTTGCAAATCCATGTCTGACCCTGAACTTTTACAAATGCTACATGTAAAGGCATCCCAATCTCTCTGCACCACACACTGCAGGGGCCTCAACCTCATTACCACAATCAACACAATATGCTGGAGGGACAGGTTCCTCACCCAGAGACTGCACATGCCCTGGAATAGACTTCCCATACATGTCAAGGAGATAACCCTGTTCCAGAGAGATCTTGATGAGTTGATGGGTAATAGAAAGTTCACCCCAGGGATCACTCCAATGTCTCTACTTGATGGGGGCACTGGGAACTAATGTCGGGTGGCACAATGGCAGGGCACTTCTATGGGCTAGGCTTGTAATGGCTCCAGGGCTATTAGCCGAGTACACACCTATGAACCTATAAGGGGAGTGACATTGGCATGACTGATAAAGTAGGCCAGTGGGTGGCTAACTTATCAAAATACTTCTTTCTACAAACATGCACACTTATACACACATTTATATACCCACACACACATTTGTCAGATCTGAGAGTAGAACGGCTGCTTATTTAGTTATTTGTACTATAGTGTTATGCAGTTATCGCACATGCTACAGAGCTTACTGGACTGACACCTGGCCAACGGTGCTGATAAGGGAAATGACATCAGAAGGAGTGATAAAATAGGGCAGTGTGTGGAGACTTATCAAAATACTCCTTCACACAAGCATACATGCACACTCATTTGCCAGATCTGAGATTAGAACCCCTGTCTAGCTAGTGATTTGTACTACAATGTTACACAGTTATCACACACACTACAGAGCTTACTGGGCTGATAACTGGCCAAAGATGCCAATAAGGGGAATGACATCAGCAGGACTGATAAAGTGGGGCATTGGGAAATGTTGTGGGTGGGGAATGGCCTAAAACTGTTTCACCTACGACAAACACACACACTTACTCTCACATACACAACTATCTCTCTCTCTCTCTCTCTCTCTCTCTCTCTCACACACACACACACACACACACACACACACACACACACACACACACACACACACACACACACACACACACACACACACACACACACACACACACACACACACACACACACACACAGTTGCCAGTATTGAGATTATAACTCCTACCTATCTAGTTATTTGTACTATAGTGTTATGTAGTTATTGCACACACTACAGAGCTTATAGGGGTGATAGATGTCCAATGGTACTTCTAAGGTGAATGAAACTGGCAGATCTTGTGAAGTAGGGCAATGTGAAGTGTACTGAGTGGTAACAGTCTCCTAATACTTTGATCTATGGAGACACACACACACACACACACACACACACACACACACACACACACACACACACACACACACAGGCAGGTGATGTGATATTATAAACTCAACCTCAATACTGTTACACAGTAGGGATCACCTTTTATGCTGGCACATGCAACTGTTTACAACTGGTATGCCACTGTCCACAGCAGGACATCACTGTATGCCATTCAGGGTATCCGTGTGTGTGACTCACTCTGCCTATGTCCCCCTGTGTCTCTTTCTGTATCACTGTCTGTCTCTCAGTTGCCCACATCCATGTGTGTGTGTATGCTTGACATATGTTATATGTTGCCCATATATATGTGTGTGTGTGTATTTCACACAACAGATGCAGATATATCACATATGGGCCACCTACAGCTAGCCAAGGGTAATCCTGTCTGATGTGTGTTTGGGGGGACAGTTAAGGTGTACATAGCTGTATGTATGCATGGACATATATACACAATACAGTCATACATTCCTGTGTGGGTTCCAAAATGTCCTGTGATGCTCTAAGTGTAGGAGCACTCCCAGTGTGACCTTCTATAGTTAGAGTGAGACTCCATTCCAGAGATAGGTGTACTCCAGTCCAGGGTTTTGTGTGCTACAGCCATAGCTCCCAGAAGTACACAGAACTTTCCTCAGGGTACTTGTTTTGCTTAGCAGGCATTTGCTGACATATCTGTAGTCTGAAACTGCAGTGTATTGTGTCATTACCTAGTGTCAGACATCCTCAGATCATCACAGTGCTTTACCAGGGGAGTACTAGTTGTATGATGCATAGACCAATATTATGAGGGCACCCATATAAATTCTTGTCCAACAAAGCCATTTGTGAGGTGTGGCTACACCCAGTGTAGTAATGACACACAGCTGTGTAAGCAGTCCGGCAACCTTGTGATATACTGGCTGTGGATCTCCTGCTTGTGGGGTATCTTTTTAACCTGAGATATCATATCCTTGTGTGTGCATACCTCTAACCTGTATGTTGTTTGGCAGGTTGTCTAGGTGTCTGGCTAAAGGTTTCATCCTTTCTACATAAACTTGTGTTTTATGGCAAGTCAGTGACATATAATTGAAGCGTGAAGTTGCAAAATAATACAGACATTGCTTTTTCAGAATACATAAACTTCAGACAATTCCCACTACTGCAAACCCCTCACCCTAAAAACTTTCTCAGTATGTAATGGTGATATTTACAACACATCCCTATCATTGTGCCTTTGTTTCACTTTTATTTCTGCCCTTGTCCAGACATCTTGCTGTCAGAGGTTGGGAGTTATGGGTGTGGGTACAGAGTGAATTCAACTATGCTGGCATGTCCGTTATTTATAAAAGTAAACATAAGAAAAAGGATTATTGAGAATGACACTGGCAACAGTACCACAAAGCACTTATATTCACAAAAGCCTTGGCACCTCTGCTACACATCCTTCAAGATTTCACTAATATGTGTAGTATATTCCACATAGCACTGTCACTTCCAGGTACGACAGTGGTGGAGCAGTGAGTCTCACTGACATGCATAATAGTTGGCACTGCAGTTATCTAAACATGGCCCTGTCAAAGGCAGCACTGTACCTAGGTCAGTACAAGATGACTGCCAGGAGAATGTGCTGGCCAGATCTAAACAGTATTAACCACACATACACATAGCTCATTGACCCTTGCATACTGTGGTTAGCCAACATGTTTTCATGTATATTGGGACAGCCCTGCCAATGTGTGCTATGCTGCTATTTCCATGCAAACATATATGTTACTGCATTTGTGTGGGTATCTGGGGGGCACACCTTTCAACTGTACACATTTGCACAGACTGTGCTGATATTTGCTTTACATTTTCATTCCATTTACCATACTATTCTGCCCTGTCTTGGAACTGTAGGCATATCAGTAAAGATCCCAGGTCAGATTGTACTGGCAATACATTTGAGTTTTAGACTTCTTACCCTTCATAGCCTTACTGCAACTGTGGGTCCTGCTGTGCTATCACTGTGTGAGTCTGTAGGGAGTTAATTCAACATTGCCACCATTTGTGTGCCTTTACCAGACTTTCTCTGTGGTTTTCTACAGCTGACTTGCTGTGTGGGTGTGAGGGGTAGTTATTGGACCCCCACTCTGACATCCATACCTGTGACTTCTGACCCCATTTAGTGTCCCCACACATATACTGTAGTGAGATTTGCCACCTTGTGTACTACTGCATAGTGGGTGGAGGCCAGTTTTGGCCAGGCATTTCCTGGTGTCCCACATAGCTGTCAGTTGTGTGCTGCTATCTCAGTAGGCCGCCCCATTCACTTGCATGCATGCAGCATTGCCATAGATATGTTAGCAGAGCATACTATTCCATTCACTTATTATTAAAAAGACTGACTTACTTTGTGCTTGCAGCAGTTGTGAGGATGGTGCTTGAGGGCCACCTATGTTGGATGCAGACTGTACACTGCCTATACATGGTAAGTTACAGGTAATGTGATGTGTGTGTCACCCATTTTACTCTGTCTGCGAGTAAGAGAGAGGTGTCAGTCCCTGGCGTCCTTACAATGTCAGTGAGTGTGCTATGTGTTGCCTCTTTGCCAAGACATGAGCATATTGGGTGCACCTCCATCTGCCTATGGGAGCAGGCTCAGGGGCCTCCACCTGTGAGTCCCTCTGTCCCTGTGGAGACCTTGGCAATGGTGGTGGGCTGTGTGGACCTTCCTCATGCTGTTCCTGCTGCAGCTGTTTCCACAGGATCATATTGTGTAGCATGGCACATACTATAAACATGTGTGCACATGTGGCTGGAGAGTACTGCAAGACTCCACCAGATATGTCAAGGCAATGAAACCATGACTTGAGCATACCAAACACATGCTCTATAATGATCCTGGTTTGTGCATGTGCCTCATTATGGTGTTCTTGTGTGGGTGTGTGCATTGCTGATGGGTCTCATCATCCACGGCTCCAGTGCATAGCCAACATCCCCCACCAGTTGGCCATACGGGATGACCCCATTGGCAAATGCCTGGTACATATGCGACAAATGCAAGGTGTGGGAGTCGTGATAGCTTCCATGGGTGCCAGCACACACATTCATGATAATGCCTTGGGAATTGCACATGACCTGGCAGTTGATGGAGGGGAAGCCCTTGAGGTTTATGTAGACCATACTCTGTTCACCGGGTGGTGCTTTGATGTGGATGTGCATGCAGTCTATGGAACCCAGTACCTCTGGGTATTCTGCTACATGATGGAAGAGATGCATATTGCTGGTCCTCTCCTCATCGGTGTTGGGGAAATAAATGTGCAGACCAGCATGTGGTAGCATGGCATCCAGGAAATGGTGGATTACCCTGGATGCAGATACCTGTGAGACCCCATCATGTCCCCAGTAGGTCTTTGCAAAGTACCTGTAGCTCAAATTCTTAAGGCTACACATATCTTGGTATCCACTAGGATGAGTTCCCCTCTGTTGGTTCTAGCTCCGAGTTGAGGCCAGCACAGCTCGATGATTTGCTGAAGTATATCTCTGTGTACCCTGTAGCACTCTACTATCTCCAGATCATATAGCCTCTCCTAGGTTACCCTGTGTCTGAACACTCCCTCCTCCTTGGTCTGTGGCAGTTGTCAGCATTATCCTCCTCTCTGTTGTCAGCCTCTAGCACATATTGATGGATCAAAGCATTGGCATCCCCTAACATTTTTCCAGTTAAAATTCCCCCATATGTATACACCAATGGTGCAGAGTTTGTGGGAAGGAATAGACTGTAAGGTGTTTCCATACTTTATACTGTTGTGCTGCAGGTGCTGCCTATATGATTGTCTGACTATGATATATTCCAGCTGCTACCTATATTACTCATGGCTTTGATTTGGCCACTGTGAGTGTTAGAGGCATTAGTGGTAATTTGTGCATGATTGCCTTTATTCTGTTGTTGCCCTTTTTTAAGTATTTTTTACTTACATCTCCTCCCATGTTCAGCTATGCAGCCACCTGCCAGTTATATTATTGTGTGTTTTGCATGGCCCATTGTGTGTTGCAAGAGTCCCATATTAGTGATTTCTATTTCATTTCTCCTTTATTATGCTGTTGCCCTTTATTATTTTTTACATCTCCTCCCATTTTCAGCTATGCAGCCACCTGCCAGCTGTATTATTGTGTGCTTTGCATGGCCCATTGTGAGCTGCAAGAGTCCCCATCTTAGTGATTTCTACTTCATTTCTCCTTTATTGTGCTGTTGCCCTTTATTTCTCTTTTTTACATCTCCTTCTATTTTCAGCTATGTAGCCACCTGCTAGCTGTATTATTGACTGCTTTCAATTGTCCATTGTGAGTTCCAGAATCCCGTATTGCTGATTTGTACTGCATTTCCCTTGTTCTGCTATTTCCTTTTTTTTCCTATATCCTTCTTGTTTAAGCCCCAGTGTGCCACACAGACCTGTTAAACTAGTATAAACAACAAGAAATGTCCCTCCCCTGGGCACGAACATGTTCCTCAGTTCAGGGAAAAAGACTATACAGCCTCAGACACACACCATTGATTAGCTGTGCTTAGCTAAGAGCAAACCCAGGCAACGAAGCTCCAATGTGTTTATAGCAAGCATGACACACACCCTTTTCATGTTAGTTGCTCCTCCTGCCTACACAGTGGTGTTACAGCACCTACATGGTTAGGTGCAATATGACACTTAGAAGAATTTTGTGATTCAGTATAACTCCCCTCATTAACATATCCCACTGCCTTAGTCTATAGTTACTACACTACACAAGAACCTTCCCCCTTAGCAACCACTGTTCCCTACCATTGTTTTTATTCTGCTTGCCATATAGTATAATGCCAAAATGCAAGTTTCCCTTAAAATTGACTTTTTACTATTTTATTTTTATTTTGCCTATGATCCCGTTTGCGCAGTGCTGCCCTATGCTTCAATGGCTGAGATCGGCCACAATAAAATAAACTTTTATTTTTTTAAAGTTAAGAGGTTTTACATGCCAATGGCCATATATTTGGTCATTGGCATGCCTACAGATTAGGGTACATGCTTTTATTGGAGCTGTCATGGCTCAGTTTTCCTTTTAGCAAAAATGTATTCGGCTAGTAGCCAATACATTTCTGCAACTTACACTGTTCCTACACAGTTACCTGCTTGCTTCCTGGATTGCTAATTCACCTCATTTGCATGGTTTTCACCAGAAAATGAGGTAATTAGCATCCTACATGTGTTTCTGTGCAGGAACAGTGTCAGCTCACTTGTTTACATCAAAACAGCACGTTCCTGAATCGCTCAGTGGCCATATTCTGTGCAGGAGTGGCTACACTGCTCCTGCATGGAAAAATTAGCTTCATGAATCCCATGAAGGAATAATTCTAACAGTATAGCTTTTCAATAACACACATGAGAGTAGAACAGATTTTGATTACAATCAAGATGGGTCTATATTATAACATTGAAGTTTTAAAACATCAAATGTTATAATATTGAACCCTATGCACCGAACACTGAAAATAGCGAAGCTGCAGAATATCGAATACTTTCCTAAGGAAAGTATTCAGTGGGCCGTTTCTGCAGCTTTGCTATTTCCTCGACTGTGGAGCAAAGGTTACGGGCTGAGTTAAGGTAAGTGTGTGAACAGATCAGGTTAAGGTGAGTGTGCGATAGTTAGGGACCTTAGGGTTAGGGAGTGGGTAAGGTGAGTGTGCGATAGGGACCTTAGGGTTAGGGAGCGGGTAAGGTGAGTGTGCGATAGGGACCTTTGGGTTAGGGAGTGGGTAAGGTGAGTGTGCGATAGGTCTTTAGGGTTAGGGAGCAGGTAAGGTGAGTGTGCGATAGTTAGGGACCTTAGGGTTAGGGAGTGGGTAAGGTGAGTGTGCAGGAGCTACGGACCTTAGGATTAGGGTTGGGTTAAGGTAAGTGGATAGCTAGTAGTGTATGTATGGTTTAGTGTAGGGTTTTGTGAAGTGTATGTCTGTGGATTATTTATTTTGGTGTGCTTGTGTTGTGTGTATGTTTGTTGGAACAGCGATTTTTTCCCTGGGAAAAAAATTGCTATTCTGAGTGTTCGATGTTATAGTCTTTAAATCGAAATGGTCCGATATTATAACATTCAAAGTTTTAAGACTTTGATGTTATAATATAGACCCATCAAGAGTACCCCTCACTTAGGAGGTCTAGAAAGGATTGTGAATAAAACACGACAAAATAATTTTTTACCCAAACCTCAGGGGAGGAGAGTTCAACACCATCAAGGATGGAAACAACATTGGAGAAAGAACAGCAACCATTAGTAGAAAATCAGATAATCCAAGCATTTGATGGTAAAATGGTGAGCCATAAATATTTTAACATATTTAATTTTACAGATATGGAAGTAGAACCTTGCCACTTTTCATTATTGTAAAAAGGGTTAAAATTTGCACCAAACCGTAAAAGTGACATAGTCAAAGTATTGACAGAATTAAAACTTTTCACCAGAAAACTTAATGTTAAGTTGTTATTTAAACAGGAGGAAAGATTAGAACTCCCAGATAAGAGCTTGAGACAGAAAAGTACTTTCAACACTCCACTCCACCCTGCAATAATAGGTTTCGAAAAGATTTGCACCCATGAGATTTACAGATCATATCACTCCCATGCTTCTAAGTTCTACAACCTGAAAGAAGAATAGTCATCTTTATTGTATAACTTTAGAAGTAATCATAACATCAGGGTGATGAAGCCTGATAAAAGTGGAGGGATGGTATTAATGAATAAGACAGACTATATTGATGCTATAGGGAGTATATTGTATGATACAGATACCTATGAACCATTTCACTGAATGAAATTAATATCTCATGTAGAAAGATAGAGTTAATGTTGGATGATTCTCTCATGCAAGGGGTGATTAATGAACCTAATTTTAGATTTTTGTCAATTGAATACCCTGTGATACCAGTTGCATTTAAAAGTATGGTAATATGTAACAATTTCCAATTTGAGGAGCAGTTTGGATCTATCCAGGTTATAATAATTTTAGTTATGAAAGGTTTGAAGTAAGTTTCTATATCAAGAAAACTAATTCATCCATGTTCCCAGGGAATGATATTTATTTATTTTTTCATTTATTTGCCGTTTGTTAACTGGGGAAGTCCACTAGGCCCATTTTTAGTGGAGACCCATGGAGAAAAGCTCCACAGTACAAGAAAAGCAACACAGTACAAGAAAAGTAACATCTTAAAGTAGAATTATACAATTACAAAAAATGGGTCATTCACACCTTATAAACCAATGCCACTATAGAAATTGAAAAGTGATGTATAAAAGCAATTCTATTTCTATTAGGAAAATCAAAAATTTTAATAAAAGTATATTTATATCATTAAGAAAATGACTCTCAGGAATCATAGATATAGCTTGTGCTATATACAAAATCATGGGTAGAAGTATTATTTTTATTAATTGTAGTCTATCCTCAAAAAAAAAAAATAAACATTTTATTCCACTTCTCCACATGGGTTTTGATCATGTTTATAATACTGTTATAATTTATAGCTATTGTTTCCTCTATAGTTTTACATAAAATAATACCTAAATAGTCAAGAGTAGCTACTTGCTATCCAGTAATGATTTCTACCAGCTTGTGTTTCTTTCTTTTTACTCAAAAACAAGAATTTTGATTTTAATTTGTTAAAATGAAGACCAGAAGTTGTATGAAAATTCCTTATTAATAAATCAAATTTGAGTTAGGTAATATGAGCAGTACATCATCAGCAAATGCCATTATTTTAGATTTATACTGATTATGTATATCAATGCCTTTTATCTTTGAGTTGTTTCATATTAATATGGCAAATATTTCAGCAGTAAATGCAAACAGAATGGATGACATGGGACAACCTTGTTTAGTAAGGTAAATGGCCTAGTTTAACATAAGCTAGATTGTTTTTATATATATTCATTATGAGCGAAATAAAGGAAGAAGAGAATTCAAATAGAGATAATACTTTGAATAAATAATCCCACATTAAAGAATCAAAATTTTTTATATATCTAATCCAATTATTAAAGCTTCTTGATTTTCTCTATTTAAGAATTCAATAAGGGATATTATACAATGACCCCCCCCCCATTAAATATTCAAAAACGTACTGAAAACGCACGAATCAGAGTTATAGTATTGCGTCCGCCGGTCGACGATTCCTTCGGACTTACTTCTACTTTTTTTACAGCAACGGAGAAAAGATCTCTGTTGTCTTTTTTACATTTCGCCATGTTAAACGAGTGTAAGTTAGCGAGACATCTTTAAAAAAAAAGAGATTTTTAGTTTTTTTTTTTTTAAAATGTACTTGTCTATTTTAATTTTAAATATTTAACAGTTTTAAAAGTTTATGGAGATCAAATCTTTTGCTGTTTTTTTTTCAACTGTCTCTTTATGTTTCTCGGGTTTAATTAAATTTAACACAGCTAACAGATAGCTTATAAGCTTTTTTTGTTTTTCAAATGTTTTTCGTGTTGTTAACGTTATGTTAAGTTGTTAAACAAAAAAAACAAAAAAACTTCTTTTTGCTTTCTTGCTTGCTTTTTGCTGCCCTTTGTAGGCATGCTCATGCACATGCACATGCACATGCATAGTACATCAATACCAGACAGCACTGCCATGAAGGGCAGCAAGGAATATTATATAATGCCATTATTTAAGAGAAAAGTAATTACTTTTTTTTTTAATTACAATCATTAGTAACAACTTAATTCTACGTGTGGGGGTGCTGATGATTTAACTGGTGGTTTTTTGTTTGGCCCGGGGGCACCATGACCAACCAAACACCCAACAGTGTGTAAATCCAGCATTACCCACACCAGGCATGGGTTATTGCTATAGTATCCTCCTGATGTTATCATGTGTATGTCTGTTATGTATGAAGCCAGTATGAGCTTCATTTATTAAATGAGACAAAGGGATTTTTATTCTATTAACCAGAATGGACATAAATATCTTGTAATCATTGTTTAGTGGTGAGATTGGTCTGTAAGAACTACAATATTTAAGGTCTTTATTTTCTTTTAAAATGGGAGTAATTAATGATTATCTCCAAGAAGGAGTTATGATACCATGTGTCTGAATTTCAAGTAATGTTTTATGAAAAAAGGAAGTCACAGATGTAGGAAAAAGTTTATACATTTCTATAATAATGCCATAAATTCCAATGGCTTTCTTAGATTTAAATTCCTTGAGTCTATCTGTGACTTATTTATTCATCAAGACCACCACTGCAACAAAGTTCTCATTTTATTATCAAACAAGGTGGAAAAACTATATTAAGACACTTTTAAAATAAAATAAAATCAAAGGCACATAAAATCAAAGGCAGATAAATGCTACAAATCCAATGAGTTTTTGTCACTAGGGACTTCTTCAGATGCATATTTAGATCTAATACGACTTCCCCATTTTATATTCCCCTTAATCAACAAACCACCAATGACATTAGAAAGCCCGTTAATACCAATTAACCCTTTAATATACCCCTTACTATCATAAAGCTACTTAAATTTCTAGGATAGTTTCCATTCATTTTTTTAAAAGACACTAAATAAGCTTTCTATAACATTAAAATAAATATGAAAATATCTCATACAACAGCATCTCATAAAACAATACCCCAAATCAATAGTACCATTGGGTCTATATTAGAACATTGAAGTTTCAGAACTTCGAATGTTCTAATATCGAACCCAATTCAGCAAACATTGACAACATCGAACATTCAGAACTGCAAATTTTTTCCTTGGGAAAATATTTGCTGTTCTGAAACACATACACACAACACAAGCACACCAAACAAACAGCAATCCACACACATACACCTAAAATCTTACATCTAACCCTGCACTAAACTGGACATACACCACTAACTATCCACTTACCTTAACCCAAACCCTAACCCTAAGGTCCATCACTCTCGCACACTCACCTCACCCGCGCCCTAACCCTAACTCACCTACCCCGCCCTAACCCTCATGTCCACACAATTGCACACTTACCTGACCTGTGCCCTAACCCTAACTCACCTAACCTGCCCTAACCCTCAAGTCCACACAATTGCACACTTACCTGAACCTGACCCGTAACATTCCACCACAGTGCTGAAAATAGCAAAGCGACAGAAACGGACAACTGAATTCTTTCCCTGGGAAAAAAAATTGGTTTTCTGCAGCTTCACTATTTTCGGCATTTGCTGAATAGGGTTAGATATTAGAACATTCAAAGTTCTGAAACTTCGATGTTCTAATATAGACCCATATCATCTGCTGTCATAAATTAAAATCTCTTGCTTTTCACTCATTATTAACTAATAATGCTTAAGACTCTAAAACCACTTTATTCATTTGAAAAAATAGCATTTAAAAATGGCATAACAGTGTATATTATATTATTCCATATTCAATCTCTCCCTTACAACTTTTCTGCCCTTAACTTAAGAACTAAAGCTAGGGAGACTGTATCATTCAGTCCAGGGGGTTTACAGGCTTTCAACAAGATCTGCCAATGAACCTCCCTGTACTCTAGTCTGGTTTCCTATGGTCCCCCTCTCACATAAAAAGGAATAGTTTCTAAAGCAAAAAATAAAAACCCAGCCCCAAGACAACTTAGGGTATGTTTATATAAGGCATTCCTTAAGTTTTTAATCTGGATATCGTATACATGTTCATACACTCTTCTCCTTAATTTTGTTTTGGTGTTGCCCACATAGAAAGCTGGGCACTAATTACACTTAGCAATGTAAACCACTCCACTGGTGTCACAAGTGCAGTATGATTTTCCTTTAATATTCATTTCCCTAGCTTCCAAATTAATAGCCTCCTTATTAATAATGTACTTAAATTGCGGGAAAGCTCTGCATTTATATGTTCTCCTCTTGTTTCTATTAATATTTTTAACCTTATTTTTTTCTAAAAGTCTTTTTATGTTGGATCCCCTCATAAATAATCTTTAAGGGGGTATTGAAGATCCTTAAATCATTCAAACTTGCAAACCTTTCCCATTCCCTTTCCATTATAGTGCTAATAATTCTAGAATCCCCATTGAATTCTGTAACAAAGGCTGTTTGTACCCAATGCCCTTGTAACCCTGCCTGTCCACATTTATTGTAGATCTATTCACACTATTATTCACCTCTTAAATAATATCTGTTCCTAAAATAGGTGCAGACCTATTCCTCCTACCCTCCAAGACTTCATTGTAGATTTCTTCTATCAATTCTAAGGGATACCCTCTTTCTATGAACATCCCCTTCAAAATAATACATTCACTTTCAAAATCCAGGTCATAGGAGGTAATCCTACTGATTCAGACAAATTGTCCCTTTATTATGCCTACTTTCTAGTGGTAGGGATGGGCACTTATATAGTGTAATAAAGAGTTGGAATAAGTTTCTTTCCTATATACTCTAGACTTAAAAGTACATCCATATTTATATAATGTAACATCCAAATTGTTTAATATTTCATGGTCAATGTGGCAAGTAAAACATAAAAATAGTGGTACTAGATATGTACGGTAAATATTCTTCAAATCAATATTCTGTGTCAATCCAAAAGATGACATTGTCATGCAAAAACCTCTTATTTAGAATCCAACTATCTTAATTTAAGTCTTGAATTCAAAATATATTGATATTCCCATACCATCAGAATCATGTTGGCATATAACAGGGCACATTTTACCTCCATGGCCACACCAGTGCTTTGTTGAAAACATTCTCCCACAAAGTACATGTAATTGTTTTTAGTACCATGTTTATAAGTTCTAAGTGTACTCGAAATTCAGTGTGGATTGTGAGTACATTTTTTAGATGCTATTTTTAAATGAATAAAGTGGTTTTAGAGTCTTAAGCATTATTAGTTAAAAATGAATGAGAAAGAAGATATTGTAATTTATGACAACAGATGCTGCTATTGATTTGTGGTATTGTTTTATGAGATGCTTTGTTGCAGTGGTGGTCTTGAAGAACTTATTTTTTAGATTATTTGTTTCGCTAGGCCCTTCTCTAATTCTTGCTTATTACTTCTTTATTCATAATTTGATTTTGGAGATATAATTTTAATTTTTCTGGAATTTTCCTAAGATTAGAAAAGATTAGTTTCAGGTTTGAGAGAATAACTTGTGAGCTACCTGTTTCATAATGTTCTGTGTAATGATATTTAGGTTCATAGGTTCATAGGTTCATACTAGGCTATCTGCCCTAGGGCATTTATAAGCCTAGCCAGAGTGTGTTTGGCTTTCGCCACCCATTTTAAATTAATTTTGCTATGCCCTTTTTCTAGGTTAGTATACTGTGCCTCTGTCTAACAGTGACACAGAAGTGATACCCGGGGTAAACCTATGATCTCCCATCCACTCATCAAGATTCCTCTTGAAGAGAGTCAATGAGGGACTCTGCCTAACCTGGACTGGGATTTTATTCCAGAGTGAAGGGAGCCTCTGTGTTATGAATCTGTCCCTCCAGCATGTCCTATTTATTTCAGTGCTGAGGTTCAAGTCTCTCAAGCACGTAGCTCAATGGGATTTGGATTTTTTTCTGAGGTGCAGCATGTCCATTAATTCCAGGTTGGACATGGCTTTATACATCAGGCACAGATCGCCTCTGAGCAGGTGGTATGCCACTGAGTAGAGCTGGAGTTTCTTTAACCGGGCAGCATATGGCATCTGTTTGAGCCCTTTGATCCTCTTGGTGAGGTACTTTTGGGGTCTTTCCAGTTGCTGCAGGTGTCTGGTAAGGTACATCCCAAAAGGGGCATTGTACTCAATTATGGGCCTGATGAGGGATGAGTAAAGAGGCACAATGACCTCCCCTGATCTAGATGTGAATCCTTTCATGATTAGGTGGGCTATATGAAATATTTTTCTAACCACTTTGGCCACGTGGTTGTCAAATGAGAGATTGCTATCAACCTGGGTCCCCAGGTCCCCATTTACTTCTTCCGTACTTAATGGATTACCACCTATGTGGTAATTTGTGGGCACTTTGTTTTTGCCAAAGGGGATGACTATACACTTTTTGGCATTTAGCTTGAGGCCATGGCTCTGGCACCAGTTGTCTGTTTCTATGAGGCCCTTTTGTAGGATGCTTGTGTCAGCTAGAGAGTCAATTATGGCGCCCAATTTGCAGTCATCTGCGAACTTGGTCAGCCACAGTCCTTCCATGTTAGCCTGTACCTCCGAGAAATATATACCGAACGAGAGAGGTCCCAGGACTGAGCCTTGTGGGATGCCACTTGTAACTGGTTTGGAGTCTGACATGGCTCCAGCAATTCTAACCATGTGGGTTCTGTCCTTGAGCCAGTTTGCAACCCATCTAGTGACATAGGGGTTTATATTTAAGCTGGTGAGCTTATCTATAATGCCTGAGTGGGGTATTGTATTCAAGGCTTTTGCAAGGTCCAGGAAGGCTGTGTGGACCACCTTCCCCTCGTCAATGGCCTTGGTGACTGTTTCAAAGAAATCAACCAGGTTTAAGAGGCAGGATCTGCTCTTAACAAAGCTGAACTGGGTAGGATCCAGTGTCTGTAGGTCCCCAGTATCTTTATTTATGAGGTCCATGATGATCCTTTCCATAGCTTTGCAGACCAAGCTAGTCAAGCTTATGGGGCGATAGTTTCCAGGATCCGTTGAGGCACCACCTTTGTGGAGAGGGACCACTGTTGCTGTACGCCACTCTTTGGGTACATATCCTGTAGTAAGGCTGAGATTGAACAGTAGTTTTATGTTTGGGTTTAGTTCTTCTTGGAGTTCATGTAGGATGCAGCCCAGGACACCATCTGGTCCCATTGATGCTGTGTTTTTTGCTTTGGAGAGGGCGGCTCTTACCTGAGCATCTGAGATGTCAGGGGGCAGCACTCTGCTGGGATAGATATTTGCCCTTTGGTGGGAAGGGGAGAAGTTTGCACTGAACCTGTCAGCTAGGATGTTGGCAATGTCTGTGGGTTTGGTGTATTTTTGTCATTTTCGACTAATTCTGAGCATATCTGGGAATTCCCACCCAGGTTCCTAACATAACTAAAGAAAGCCTTGTGATTATCCTTAGTGTCCTGTGCAATTTTTCTCTCGAAGCTGGCCCTAGACAATTTTATGAGTGCCCATAGTTTTTTGCTAATACTGATCAGAGATGCCTTCGCTTTTTGGGATTTTGCTCTATCATGTAGTAGCTTCCTCCTTCTATTGTATAGTTTGTTTATGGCTGGGGTCCACCAGACAGGACGCCTAACTTTGGAGGATTGGGTCTTGATTTTATTTGGGATTGCATGATCCATGCATTCCTGAAGGTGTTCATAGAATGTGTTTATAAAGGATTCTGCAGTCTGGGCCGTATTTTCCACAGGCCCGAGGGCTTTGAAGGATTCTACCTCGGTTTTGAGGGGTGTGAAATTTGCTTTAGAGAAGTTTTTCACTGTGGTTTTCTGGGCAGGGGGTGGGGTCGGGATGTGAATATCTAGTGAGATTAGTTTATGGTCTGATCTTACCAGTGAGGGATACACTTCTAGTCTGGAGCATAGAGTCCCCATGTTGGTGATGATCAGGTCCAGTATGTTTTGCCCTCTTGTGGGAGTGGCAACAAGTTGTTCCATAGCATTTGAGTTTATAAATTCTAGAAACCTTTGGGCTAGGGTGTTGGAGCTAGAGTAATGCTCCCAGTCTATGTTATATAATGGTGTTTGGAGAGACCTTCATATTTTCCAGTGTTCTCAGGAAGGTTGCGTGGGGTTCCTGGGTTTGGGAGGGTGGTCTGTAGCAGGCTATAAACTAGAAGGCAGTTTTACCCACTGTTAGTTGCACATGGATAGTCTCTGATGCTTTGTGCTGTGCCACCAACCTGGAGGTGTGGGTATCTTTGACGAATATTGATACTCCCCCTCCTTTTGTGGTTCAGTCCAAATTTTGGGGCCGAAAAACATGGTATGAGGTATAACCTGGTAGTGCTGGGGTGGTCTCAGGAGCCTTGAACCAGGTTTCTGTTACTGCACAGATATCGATGTCCTCCATGCTAAGGAGAATTTCGAGTGGGTGCATCTTGAGGTTTAGACTTCTGGTGTTGAGTAGCATTACTCTTAGTTTCTTATCCCTTGTGATACCTATGGAGGTGGGTTTGTCTTTTGAGCCTTGCCTAAAAAAGGCACTATGAGGGTGGCAAGAGCCTTTGCCAATATCCAAAAGTCCAGGGGTGACAGGTGCAAGCCGTCCCTAGTGAAGCATCGTGGCTTGTCGAGCATGTCATCCCAGGCAGACAGGCATTGGATCCCCTTTGAATGACACCAATACTTAAGCCAATTGTTGAAATTAATCATCTTGTCTTCATATTGTGGCATCATTCTTGGTGAGGGTAAGATGCTACTCAAGGTCAGGGTCATACCGGCCTGGGCTACATGCTCAGAGAGCTCCTCTATGTCTCTTTTCATGTAGTCCAGGGAGGTATGTCTCAGGTCATTCACACCAGCATGGACAATGACTGAGTCATATTTGTACTTGCCTTGGAGTGACCTGAGTGCTTGTGTTATGTGGCAGATCCTAGCGCCTGACAGGCAGCTCACCATGACCTTCTCCTTGTTCAGCCTGGTGAGCAGGACGTCAGTGTGCCTGATGATAGAGTCACCTATTACAAGTGTATCAGGTGTGTTGTTTAGCCTTAAGTGCTGTGACTGTTCGGCACACTGGCTTTGTGAGCTATGTGTTGCACGTGTTTTGTTTTGGGATAGCAGTTGCTTGGGTGTCTGCTTTGGAGGTCTCTGCTGCTTAGGCAGATTTTTATTTAGAGCCTCTGAGTATGTTTTTGTGTGTTTATGTGTTTGGTTTGCTGTAGTGGTAGGTCTATGTGAGACTGGAATTGTAGTGAGTGTGGTTTCCTTCTCCTCCTGACTGGTTACGCCAGTACTGAGTTGAGAGAGCTTAGCTTCCAGTTTGGCTATATGGTTGCATTTCTTACATGTGTTGGAATTTGTTGGGAGGAGGAGAGGGTTGTCTGTGTACATGAGGCAGTTGTAACATTGCCTCAAGATTCCCAGATTCACCAGCTGGACCGGAGAGGAGATTGATAATTGACCTTTGGACATGCTAGAATAGTATTGGGAATTCCTTTATAATTGAAAAAATGGGCCAATGGGGAACAAAGTACTCAAGGGGAGTTTGTGAGGGTGTAGTGCTTTTAATTTTTTAGTGCTGACTTATATAATTGCTTTAGTGAGCAAGTGCCAGGCTTTAGAGTGGGAATAGGGTGTTTATTATGAGAACTAGATCAGTTCTAAGGGAAAAAGTGAACAGCAGACTTTATGGAGCCGAGAATGGTTTAAACCCAATTAAGTGGCACTGATGCTGCGCTATGCGCAAAATCGTGCAAAGCTGCACTAAAGCGGGTTTTATACAGGGGAACTTGAAAGAGCTAGAAATTGGCCCAAAACGGCCAATAGACTACCAGATTCTTGTGCTGGGAACACTCCTCCAGGGATAGATAGGCTGCTCCAAGCTCCCCACTGCCACTGGTGAACAATGAAGCCTCCCTTTATCCAAGAAAGTAAATGGGCAATACAGGAACTTTCCAAAAGTCCAGAATACAGCAAAGCCTGTATTTGGACTACTCTAGGTCAGGAAAGACGGGAAACAAGGATAATTTTTTTTTTTTTTGCAACAAACAGCAGGAAAATGCAATAAATATGTAACACAGGCTAGTGCACTTGAGTGTGTAGCCTCAACAGGTAAAAGCAACAAACAGGACAAACTTTAAAAGTGCAGGTGCAAAAACAACTTTAAACAGTTTAAAACAGTTCAAGAAGCAGAAATACTTGCAGTTTAGCTAGATCGGACAGTTGCCCAGGTAGTAGCAGGAAAACAAACACTTTTATCAGGTTAGCAGTCACTCTTTTAGCCTCTCTGCTGCTAGCACCACTCTGCAGGACCACAAGGAGCTTGGCTGAGTAGTAACAAATGCAAAAACCATGCCAAAGTGGGTTTTATACAGGGGGACTTGAAAGAGCTAGAAATTGGCCCAAAACTGCCAATAGACTACCAGATTCTTGTGCTGGGAACACTCCTCCAGGGATAGATAGGCTGCTCCAATCTCCCCACTGCCACTGGTGAACAAAGAAGCCTCCCTTTATCCAAGAAAGGAAATGGGCAATGCAGGAACTTTCCAAAAGTCCAGAATACAGCAAAGCCTGTATTTGGACTACTCTAGGTCAGGAAAGATGGGAAACAAGGATAATTTTTTTTTTTTTTTTGCAACAAACAGACTACCAGATTCTTGTGCTGGGAACACTCCTCCAGGGATAGATAGGCTGCTCCAAACTCCCCACTGCCACTGGTGAATAAAGATGCCTCCCTCTATCCAAGAAAGGAAATGGGCAACACAGGAACTTT
Organism: Protopterus annectens; assembly: GCF_019279795.1. Lineage (NCBI taxonomy): Eukaryota > Metazoa > Chordata > Ceratodontiformes > Protopteridae > Protopterus > Protopterus annectens. The sequence continues at coordinate 925,701,882 of NC_056725.1, read as the reverse complement.
CCAAGAGTCCAGAATACAGCAAAGCCTGTATTTGGACTACCCTAGGTCAGGAAAGATGGGAAACAAGGATATATATTTTTTCTTTTTTGCAAGAAACAGCAGGAAAGTGCAATAAATATGTAACACAGGCTAGTGCACTTGAGTGTGTAGCCTCAACAGGTAAATGCAACAAACAGGGCAAACTTTAAAAGTGCAGGTGCAAAAACAACTTTAAACAGTTTAAAACAGTTCAAGAAGCAGAAATACTTGCAGTTTAGCTAGATCAGACAGTCGCCCAGGTAGTAGCAGGAAAAAAACACTTTTATCAGGTTAGCAGTCACTCTTTTAGCCTCTCTGCTGCTGGCACCACTCTGCAGGACCACGAGGAGCTTGGCTGAGTAGTAACAAGCGCACAAACTGCGCCAAAGCGGGTTTTATACAGGGGGACTTGAAAGAGCTAGAAATTGGCCCAAAATGGCCAATAGACTACCAGATTCTTGTGCTGGGAACACTCCTCCAGGGATAGATAGGCTGCTCTAAGCTCCCCACTGCCACTGGTGAACAAAGAAGCCTCCCTTTATCCAAGTAAGGAAATGGGCAACACAGGAACTTTCCAAAAGTCCAGAATACAGCAAAGCCTGTATTTGGACTACTCTAGGTCAGGAAAGATGGGAAACAAGGATAATTTTTTTTTCTTTTTTGCAACAAACAGCAGAAAAATGCAATAAATATGTAACACAGGCTAGCGCACTTGAGAGTGTAGCCTCAACAGGTAAATGCAACAAACAGGACAAACTTTAAATTACAAGCGCAAAAGCACGCTAAAGCTGGCTTTAAAGCAGGGTGTTTGAAAGAGATAGGAAATGGCCCAAAACAACCAATAAGCTACAGGTCACTGGGCTGGAACCATTCCTCAAGGGATAGATAAGCTGCTCAGAGCTCCCCACTCTCACTGGTGAACAAAGAAGCTTCCTCCTATCCAAATAAGGATATGGGCAACACAGGAACTATGACACAGCTCAGAGATCAGCAATACCTGAAGACTGGACTATTCTAGTTCAGTAAAGGCAGGAAACAAGGATTTTTTTTTTTTTTTTTACAAAGTAGCAGAAATTAGGTACAGAAACACAGTAAATGCTTTAATTCAGCTAGCACACTTGAGTGTGTAGCCTACCAGTTAAACTAAGCAAAAACAAAAGTTAAAAGTGCAAAAAAACTTAGAAATACAGGCAGGAATGCAAAAAAACAACTTTGCAGAGCTTATTTAGTTAAAGAAACAGAGAAGTCTATATATACAGAAAAGCAGCTAAAACACACAAACACTTCAGATGCAGTGCAACCTAGAGCACTTGAGTTGTAGCAATATTAAGGCAATGAGCTAATGACACTAGACCGGGAGGAGTGTCACAGATCAGATTTACAGTATGGGAGGGCAACTACAAAGCCACCAAGTATAAGAGCAAGACACCAACTGGGAGGGAGGGTGGGGACAATAGCCTACAGACAGTAGCTAGAAACACAAACACAAACAAGAAAAGTAAAAGATACAGAGAATGATTTTAACTGCAGAACAAAATCAGTTACTTATTAGATTAGTTAATAGCAATAAAAACACACTCAAAGACTAAAAAAGCAGACAATAAAAGTGCTGTATATTAATAAACCCTATCAAAGTTAGGGCTTAGATAGCAGAAGAACAACTTTTTTTTTTACAAGAACACAAAAGAACCAGCCCCCACTCATCAGACTATTAACACAATCTAGCAAAGTTAAAGAGAGGCTTCAGTTAGAAACAATAGCCTACAGACAGTAGCACTAGAGAAAGCACAAACAGATAAAGATTTGTAAAGATACAGAATGATTTTAACTGCAGACAAATCAGTTACTTATACAGATTAGTTAATAGCAATAAAATACACTCAAAGACTAAAAAGCAGACAATAAAAGTGCTATATATTAATTGTTAAAAACAATAATCTGTATAAATAATCGAAAAAAACAGGATACTTATATATCTCAGCTAACAGCTGCGGTCAACAACTCTTATCCACTCTGCTCAGTGTGTATAGACAGAAACCCTATCAAAGTTAGGGCTTAAATAGCAGAAGAACAACTTTTTTTTTTACAAGAACACAAAAGAACCAGCCCCCACTCATCAGACTATTAACACAATCTAGCAAAGTTAAAGAGAGGCTTCAGCTAGAAACAATAGCCTACAGACAGTAGCACTAGAGAAAGCACAAACAGATAAAGATTTGTAAAGATACAGAATGCTTTTAACTGCAGACAAATCAGTTACTTGTGCAGATTAGTTAATAGCAATAAAATACACTCTAAGACTAAAAAGCAGACAATAAAAGTGCTATATATTAATTGTTAAAAAAAAATGTTAAAAATTTAAAAGCATCAAGAATATCTTCTATATCAGACACTTTTCTTGTTTGCCCTCATGTAATACATTAACGATATTTTTACCTTTAGATTACATTTTAATCCTCATTGATAAGTTATGCATATGTTTAGATCTCATGGCATAAGAGTTTATTTTACTCTTTCTAATGCCAGGTTAGTCTTATGAGCTAGAATTTCAGTTTATTGTTTGTTTAAATCTTCTGTTTTCTTTTTATTATCAGGAGAATTTGTAGACTTACTAGATTTAATTAATAACAGTTGATATTTTTTATTTTGTAATTCAGATTCCCATTCTTTGATTTTATTTTTGAACCATGTAAGGGTTCTGCCATATATATAAGCTTTTAATGAGTGCCAGATCATCTGATGTATGGTTAGTTTCTAGAAAATAAGGACGTTTAGAGACTAGCCACAGTTTAAATTCTTTAATTTTTTTGTGATGTAAGCTGGAATTCCTGTTCTAAAGGTTAATCTTTTGCAATCTTTTTTAAATTTAAGAGCAAGAGATTTATGGTCAGAGATAGGGCAGGGGAGTATGGAGAAAATAGACATTTTTGAGTTTAAATCCTGAGAAACATACATTTTATTGATTTTAGTTTGGGTGCTAAACCTATGATTCTGATGAGAAAAATGTAATGAATTACCTTCTTTTATATTAAATGTGTCAAATAAGTTAAATGCCTCAGTCCACTTTTTTAGACTTGTTGCAGTAGAAGCAAGACAAAGAGGTCTCTTACTAGTAGTATTAGAGCTATCTAAAATACAATTAATGTCCTCTCCTATTATACACCTTTATTTGTGTTAGCAATAAGATCTAAACTTTTTTAGCAATCCCTACTCTCATGCCAGGACACCAGTATATATTTACTAAAGTCCAAATCTTATTATTGAATTTTAGTATAACAAGAGATATAAGACCATCTTTGTCTTCATATTTGTGAATGATCTGAGGGTTAATAATGTTTTTTTCTGTAATATCATTACTCCTCTAGTCTTTGATTTATAGGAAGAATGAGCTAATATTAAATAGTCATTAGGATTCCATGAGTTGCTATCACTTGTTTTAAAATGAGTTTCTTGGAGAAAGACTACCTGTGCTTTATTTAATTTTAAATACCTTATTAACAATAGTAATGTTAGTTCCATATGTGGTTGTAATTGAGATTTTAAATTTGTTATTAGTGCTCAGTTCTATTACCCAAATTCCCTCTCTTAGCAATGATATTATATAGATGCCCAAAGTTTAAGTAATATGATCAAACTGGTATTCCTTATGATTAGATAGTTAGTGAGTCTTGAATCAGTCCTAAAAAAAAAAGAAAGTAACATAACTCAAAAGATATTATATAAAACAAATTAAACCTAAAATGAATAATCCCCATGTCAAACATGGAATGATTACCATTCCTAGTCCAGTAGATAGACGTTGGTCTGTCAGACTATCCTTCATACTTTGTCTAACTTTGCCTATCTGAGTTCTTAAAAGATAAAACCTAAAGGAGACTACGTAGAAAAACATTGTAAATATATTTCCTTGTGTGTTTTTATGATATGGAAATTAAGTGATAATATATATATATATATATATATATATATATATATATATATAGATATATATAATAAAATTTCAAAATGTTACTTGTAATTACATAATATACATATGTTCTATCTCATAGATTAGTTATGTCATAACAGTATATATTTACTCTTATTTTAGTTTAATAAATAAATTAAAGACACTTTAAAAATAGTATACATGTCATAAGTATATATACTGCTATGTAATTCAATTTACAAAGAGTTCCCAACTCTTACCTAAACACTTTTTAAATAAGCTAGATTTTGTCTACTGCTACAAAATTATATTTAAACTTACCATTAAACTGTTAAATAACTGTTAATAATATATACATACTTTCAGGGGAAAAGATTAAAATCAGTTTGGCAGTATTTACATGTAAATGACAAAGCATGACTTGTTCTTATATATTGCCACTGCATTCCTTCATGTAACTTAACATTCACCAAAAAATTGCAGCTACTTGAAGTTGTTCTATCTATAGGTCAAGCAGCTATTTTCTCCCTAAAATATACAAGGGTAAAAAAACAGATGCATACTTGATTTACAGGAATGCTATATTCCCAACAATTACTAATTATGAATGATAAATGCATTATAAATAAATAAAAAGATGATATTGATTAAATGAATGCAGTTTCTCATGTAATTGAATACATATATTATTAGCACGGGTATTAAGCAGTGTGTCCATATGTATAACAGATAAAATAACTCATAATTGCTTTATATATTGCTAAATATACAGCTCCTAATGATTAGGAGTCCTTTTATGTTATATATGAAAACTCTTACTGTGTGCTGAGTAGATATAACCTTAAATTTGCACATAAAAATATAGAATCAATGGATGTTGCATAAGTTCATACCGCTAAAAGTTATTAAAAACTTACTGAATTTTCATGTTTACTTCCCTTTCTCTTTTATTCCAGCTTTCTTGTTCATTTAACTGCTATTTCCCAAGTTTTGAAAGGCTTTCTGTGATATCCAGGCTTCTGGAATTACTTAAGATAAAATGTTTGCCAACACTTATCTCATAGGGGGAATGAATGTTTTCTTTTGTGCATGGGAGATGCATCTGGCTACAAGTTCCCCTCATTTCCTGTTAGTTACAGTAGCAGAAGCCGAGACTTCAGCTCTGAAGTTGCGAGCAAGAAAACAGTTTATGCAGCTGCTCACGGAGATCCTTGAGGTTAGCAAAAAGCTTCACTTCATTGTTTTAATAAAACTTATGAAAAAAGGAAAGGTATATCTTGACATAAAAGGTCACTTTTAAAAAGAAAAACTCTAATCAGTATACGCAAATGCATTTTAATCACACCCCTCTGTGAGATGAGACTATCAGAGGGGGAAAAAGTCTGTTAATAACAAATTTGTTTCACAAAGAAACATATCTTTAAAAACACCAATAAAGTATAACCTAATACTCCAATATAAATAATCTTGTAGAGTGAAGAGAGTACTACATTTTCAAGCAAGTTAACCTAAAGCACGCATTTTCATTTAATTTAAATGCACACAGACACATTAAGATTTATCAGATTCACCAGAAAGAAACAGCACAACAGAAACTGATTCCCCCCTTTTTTTGTAAATAGTCCAAAAACTTTAGCTTTGAAAAATCAATATCTATATTAAATTTGAAAAAAAAGATCAGCGTTTCTTCTATTAAAATATTTAAATGAACCAGAAAAAAATCATCTATTTTCAGTAACTCATGAATTTTATGATAGTTAAAAAAAAATATTTTAGTCAACAAGCATAATAATCTTTATTTAATTCTTAGTTCTATTTATTATTGTTTCAATTAATTTGCACTAATTCAAATGAATAATGAGTGTTTATATTCAGCATTTTAAGATGCCTGTTATTATTTTTTGGTTATACTACTGTAGTAATAATTAAATGTTAAAAGCTAAATACCTGTAACCATTGCAGAAAAGATATTTGCTGCTGATGCAAGTCATGTTGCTGATGTTAAGTGGAGATATTTCCCAAGACTTATTAAAATATAGTAAGGAGTATTTAAGTTGATTTTAAGTAAAGACAAACTGTTGTATATTGGTTAATACGCAGGTCATTTAGAAACTGATGCTTTGAGAGATTTAGCAGTGGTAGTTGTAATAGAGTCTGTCTTTTGTTTCTTCATTCTGACATCAGTCCAAGAGTTATTGTCAGGGGATCTCTTCAGGGATTGAGAAGACCACTCCATATCCTCTGGAATAGGTATTATGTTGTTGTTTTTGATGAACAGAGAAGCTTCTTCTAAACAGTTAAAATTTCTCACTTCATTTGAAAGGTGAATTTTAATTTTGGCTGGGTATATAAATTAATTTTAATATTGCTTTGTTTGAGTAGTTTTATAAGAGGCCAACACTTTTTTCTCATGTCCAGAAATAATCATTATCAAATCTGATCTGGTTCTGGTTGTATTTTAGAGGGCTTTTTCTTCAAGCCATTTTGAGTACAAGTTTTTATGTAAGTAGGACAAAAATGTTATTACTATTGATCTAGGTGGTGAAGAAGGTGGGGTTGAAACTGGTTTCCCTGTGGTGAGCTTTTTCTATGTCATATGAGAAGCCCTGTTTTAAATCTAAGATTTCAGGTATCCAGCTGTTAAAAATGAAATAATATCCTCATCCTCAGTTCTCTCAGCAGATCAAAGATTCTGATATTAGATCTTCTTTCTCTATTCTCTAAATTATCTATTTTGTTGAGACGCCAAGGGTTCTGCTCAAGGAGAAATTAATTTTGAGTTTCTTCTTCTCTGAGTCTTCAGGCAATATCATTTAAGGAAGTTTCAATGTCAGTTATTTTCAATTTATGTTGCTGAAGCAGTTCTTTAAAAACATCAGTTTGTTGTTGACAGTTGTCTTTAAGATTTTCTACATTTTCCTTAAAACCATCCATTTTCAAAGACAGCTCTTGTAGACTAGCATACACCAACTGTAGTTCTTTCATTAAGGTAGTTTCAGAATGAGAGTTCTTAGAGTTATTCACTTTCACAGGATAAGATAGTCTCCAAGACAATTTGAAAGGAAAATATCTACAAAAATCCATCAAAGTCACAAATATTATAGCTTAGACTTTTTATCAAGAAAGTTTGGTTATTTTTGTTAAAGAAGTCTAATCATTTTCCTGTGTTTTATAGTAGTTTTTTACAGATATAAAATTGTGCTGCTCTCAGTTGGCTGTCCAGGCTCTGCCCCCATCTGCAATTCCTGTACTGCAATGTATGCAGTGCATACACCTCCATACACATACACACACACACACACACACACACACACACACACACACACACACACACACCTAGTTCTGCATCAGCACTGCTAAGGCTACCTACTGTTCATTGCTTCTCCCACTGTTTACCTCATTCCCACGTGCTGCTGAAAGTTCCCCAACTGTTATTCTTTCCCTTAGTAATCACATGTTAAAAAAAGAAAATAAATTAATTTGCATGTTGATTTTTTTTGCATGTTAAAAAAAAGATATTCACTGTGATCTGTTCATTTCAAATGCATTCATCTCATGCCAGTCTCATGCCAGTGCCAGTTTCCAGGCATTTTTCATTTGCTGTGCTAACTCCAATCTCAGATGTCGAGCCAATGTTGAGCCAGTGAGACTAGAAATGGCACACAGAGCAGAAAATCATCTGTTTTGATTTGCAAGCCAGTTGGGGAATGCAATATTTGGGATGTTGATTGGGAAATGCAGTATTGGGAAGCTTCCTTTTTTTTTTAAATTAATGTAGTACATCTGGGCAACCCCAGCCAGCACCAGGCCCTATGCACCGAGCTAGGTCACCTAGTGCTGGATCCATCCCTGATCCCACAATCTAATGAACACAAAGAAAATAAATGAAACTAAGGTACATACACTGTTATGTATAAAATAAATTTATTCAAAATGTATTCAAAGAAATGTAGGTATACAGATGAACCATGAAAGTCCTACCTGTGAACTGTTCTTAATTTATGATTAGTTTTAATACTGAATGTCTCACACATAGTAGGTGTGACTATGTCATTTAAACTCAATTAGCACTTTAGCTCTTTCTTTTCAAGGTTTCAAGACTGTGAAACTTTGGAACCAAGATCAAGATAATTTTTAAATTTATTTCCTGAGATTCGGATACCCCAGCTTGAAACATCTGTTGACTATCCTTTCTTGAAGTCCCACATTCTTTGGCACATAGTCATCAGAAATTACTTGTCTTTGGTCTGAAAATTGCTGTTGCCCATTGGGAATATCACCTTTATTTATGATTGGTTGGATTTCTTAATAACAGGCTGCCCATTGCCTGATGGTCCATATCCTCTTGACAGGCCTTACTAATCAACCTTTACAGGTAGCTTTACGTCCTCCTCAACCTAATCCCTTTTGCAGCATTTCTGTCTCACTGTACTTAAGGTAGTGCTTTTTTCTCAGCATCCTATTGGCTACATGTGGTTGGCACTCATACTAGCGGACTCTTCACTTATACATAGCCACCACTAGAGCACCCAGACTTCCTTATGTTTTGACCGGATTGGCCATTTCTAGCTGGCTGTTACTATGGCACCCTCACTAGTGATCAGCCATTATTGGTGTGCTTTCTTGATGTACCTGTATGTGTAAGCTATGGTCTCTCTGCACTGGCCCATTAGTCCACTTTATAACGTTCATCCCATCCTTACAATCCTGAAGATTCATTAAAAATACACACTTCCCATTTTACCACACTAAGACCACTGGTAGTTGGAATTCAAGTTTAAAATTCCTGATGCCCTTTTTTACATCAGAGTAATCATCTTCATTTTTTTTTTCATTCAGAACACAGGTCCCTTACATCCACTGTTTTCTCACAACTAGTGTTAACTTTACCATTTTAATAAAGATCTCAGATTAGTATGTTTGACCACATTTCACCCCTCTGCGAATGGATTCATAATTATTCAGTGATGTTTTTTTTTTTTTTGTCTGATGGACAAACCACTGAAAAACATTGTTGAAAACCAGTTTCAGCAAACATGATTTTAAGCTTTTTTACAAGAATCCTTCATACTCACACTGTCATAATTTGTATATACCAACTCCATGGTCACACAACAGTGGAAAAAGTACAATACCTTATAAGTTTGCTAATATTGGCTTTTAGCAATAAAGCCATCCTACAGTTGTCAAGGCGGACAAATAATGTTTGGCACAAACACAAATTCACCTTTGAAAAAGTCTTCTTGCTTCTTAGACATTAGAATAACAATTTGGATATTTGTCGAGCATTCTGATTATGTCTACATAATCCAAGGAAGTCAGAGTGACTTATCATTCTATAATAGCTACAAATATAACTATAAGACCAACAAACCTTAACATACTCCTCAGTATTCTACTAAATGGCATTAAAAATTAATTGACATAGCAAAAAAGTGATTAAATATATACTTTAGAAAACCAATCTAGAGACACCCCATGCATAAAAATCTTTGCAAAGTATCTAAGCCTTCTTCATTAGAAACTTAGACAATTAATGCAGATCACTGAAGTCAGTGGAAGACAATACTCTATTATAAAGATATAAGAAAACTGATAATTAAAACATGCTGTGGGACTGATCTGTGAGATGTATGAAATACCATGTGCTTTATGATCAGGGATCTCAGCTCATGACTTATTGATTTGACACCGTACTTCACTATTTCATGGTATGATAGACCATATCCTAATGCATTTCTATCAGTGAATGTGTGTGTGTGTGTGTGTGTGTGTGTGTGTGTGTGTGTGTGTGTGTGTGTGTGTGTGTGTGTGTGTGTGTGTGTGTGTGTGTGTGTGTGTGTGTGTGTGTGTGTGTGTGTGTGTGTGTGTGTGTGTGTGTGTGTGATTCCTGTCATATGATTGGACAAGTAAAACCTCAAACCTCACTTCAGTGAAATGACATTACTGAACGTCTTAATCATTGAAAGCCAACATCAGTGAATATCACTACATCGAACTGCAATAGTTGGCCAACAGCTGGAGGCAACGTTGGTATCTTACTTGTTACTTTTGGCATGTATAACATGATGGGAGTAAATATGTATATACTTTCCAACTTATGCACAGCTGTTGGCCAACTATTGATATTTGATGTGGCGAGATTCACTGATGTAAGCTTTTGGGGATTCACACGTTCGATGCTCTCATCTCACTGAAGGGAGGTTTAACATTTTAATCATTCAATCATATGACATGCATCTATGTGTGTGTGTATATGTGAGTGCGAACTGGTTTACTGATAGGGAAGCTACTGGGCAGATCATGGGAATCCATAAAGAAAGTTATATATTAATACTAGAGCCTCCAGTCCAAAAGATAACTAAAGAAGTGTAGTCCTTTTACTCCTATAGAAATCCAACAATTATTTATTTTGAAAAACACACACACACACACACACACACACACACACACACACACACACATATATATATATATATATATATATATATATATATATATATATATATATATATATTATTGAATCAAGGTCTTTATTAGAACAACTACCTGAAAGATGTTTTTACAATATGATACAGGAAGAAACAGCTCTGCCATTATTATAAAACAATCTGATAGGGGTAATAAATTGTAGTTATGGATGCTGAAATAGATAACCAAAGTGGGCTAGAAATGTTGAATGACAGAGAAACATGTAACTGTGTAATTAATGGGCTAGAAATGTTGAATGACAGAGAAACATGTAAATATGTAATTAAGGCAGAAGTTAGAATATTATATTTGAAAAGAAGTTATCATGCTATCAAACAAAATAATGATGTTTATATTTGTATCTGGGTCTACTTCTAATTACCAAAATACCACTTACCCAGATCTCACTAGATCGAGATGACAACACTGAATGCTCACTTAAGTGATTGTTCACATTACCAGAATTTTAAACAGGAAAAGAAGGCAGTTGGTCAAGATGGGGAAATTTGCCCTTTTTCCCACTATTTCAGGTAAGTGGTATTTCAGTAATAGGAAGTAGCCCATTCAAACCTATTGCAGCAGCTAGAAGATGGGTTACTGTTCCATGGGTATTATACATGTAGAGTATGCCCAAAAACCATATGTGAAAACTGCTAGCACTTTTATTAAATACACTAGACCTTATTTTAGAAAATTCCAGGTATGTTTCTGACACTTGAGAAGTGCATTTATTTATATTGTATTTTATGTGATGTGATGTTAATTCCTCCTTTCTTGTGATGCCTACACCTAGTGGTGTGGAAGCTGACAGATAAGTACTTACAGCTGACACAAATTCTGTACATATAGTCAGAGAAGTTTGTGTACTATTATTAGAACCAGTTCTTGAAAACAACATTTCTATGTTTAATGGTGATAATTCAGAATAACTCACATGCACAAGCAATGGGAGCTGCAATGGCCCCAAATTATGTGAATATTGTTTATGTCCAGAGGGGGAAATGCATATGTTTTAAATTAAAATAATGAAATCCATAATAAAATTGTATTTTATGTGTGCTTCATTGACAATATTGTTTGTGGTCTGAAGATGTTGAAATGCTATGAAAGTATATGAATTATTTATATAAGATAATGGAATGTATTAAACTGGATTTTAAATGTGACTTTGATGAGACACATTTTTTAGGCACTGAATCACTTTAGGAAAATAGTATCCTTAACACTAAGCTGTTCCATAAAACTGTATACACTGATACATATGTACATAGAACAAGCTGTCACATAAAGTACATTTTAGACTCTATAACTAATTTGTGGGTATCAGGGATATCTTGCCTGGACAGGAAAAGACAGTCAGTCATACGCGAGATCTGGAAAAATAAGTTAGCTAAAGAAACTATGACAATGAAAAAGTGAATAATTTTATAAACATGTGCCCTACAGAAGAAGTCAATGAGCAAACCCTTATTTATTTGGTTGTTATAGTAACAAAGAGTGACCAGGTAGTGAAGATAATGAGCCAAGGTTAATGTTACATCATGCTGCGTATAGTTTGTGCATAAGTAATATCATCCATAACAACTGCACAGTATTATTTGACAATTCAGAGGTGGCTAATACGGTTGATAAACAGCAAAGGTAAGGCCATTACAGATTTAGTTAAATATTATAGTACCAAAAAGAATATATTTAATGCTGAAGTACCTTTAAATGTTTGAAATATGTTGCATGTAAAGCATTAAGTTGTGCCAAGAGTTTGCAATCCTGTAACAAGTAAGGTTTATAAAGCTTAATATGTATGTTATTGCAACAGTGAGGGATGGATTCCTGTTTATGCTATTACATGTATAATATGACAACTATTTTATAAAGGAAAAGAAAAATGTAATTTAATACCATTTAATACACTTAAGGGGAAAAAAAAGTTAAAACTGATTTAGAATCCTGCTAGCTGCAACTTTTTTGTTTCAAATATACAGTTCAGCTACTTAATACAGGATGTAATTACAGGACTTGGCTAGAATATAAAAAGCATGAATGACAAGCTGTTCTGAACGGTTATCAGGTACCAGCTATAAATGAAAACAGTGTTTCTTAAAATCTTACTAAAAGGAGGCGACATTAACATTAAGCCATTATCATGTATCATGTCATAACTGCACAAAATTAGAGGACATTATCTCCAGTAAATCAAGCCTAAAGTGTCACTACACCATAACAGTGGGGAAAATTCAGTACAACAAAATACTTGGGATTAACGTACCAAGATCAGCTCAGCATTCTATAAGGCAGAAAATGCAAACTGTCAGCCCCCAAAATACCCTAATAAACACTGACTCCATTATAAATAAAACAGGCATGTACCTTGTTAAACTTTGTAAGGAGCTTTTGACAGTGTTATCATTAAACAGAAACAAAGTTGGGAACTTTTCATTTAGGTTAAAATAATTTAAGACTAATTATGGCATGACTTTTGTTTATGCTGCAGTGAACAATCTAAGAATGTCTTTCCACCTGAATGTGCAAACTGGGCATGTTGGGCTTATCAGAAAATTTGCAATAATGGAGAAAATATGTCTGCTTAGTAAAATCTTCCCATCATTACATATGGCACCTGAATATCACAACAGCATTTTGGGATCCAGTCCGTGGTTAAAGAATTAGTGTTGTGGAGGAGGTTCAGTGCCTGTCAGCCTGGAATTAGATGTGCAACCACTGACATGTTCTGCACCTGGTAAGCTTCAGCTCACTCAGCAAGGGTATGACAAGGATACTGTCCAGCCATAGTATATTTTTCAGACCCATTCAAATTCCTAATCAAAACAAAAATCAAGAGCTACTCAAGATAAGAATCAATGTTGGAGGTGGTTTTGTTAAACATTAGAAGCCAGAGCAATAAAATGGTTGAATTTGAAGCTTTCCTCTTCTTGAAAAGTGATGCTATATTAACATTACTGAAGCTTCATTTACAGATCAGCAACACATATCAACCATTCCAGGGTGCACCTCCTTTCCTTGTATATCCAGTGTGATATATGCTGGTATTTCGGTCTTTATGAAGCTAAAAGAAACCCAACTCAGAACTAGAAATTGTTGGCATAGTAATTTATATCACTGAAATTCAATGTAATATTATAGTATTCTACCATAAACCATATCCCCTGCAAAACAAAGATTTTTGTGAAAGAATAAGCTACAAAATCAGTGAAACTGCAACCCTGATCAGGGATTTCAATGACCCATATACAGACTAGGTATGACCAAATATTCATTAACTCTGTGAATAAAAATTATTTTCAGCAAGTGTTATAGAATCCAGCTGCAGATGACAACACCTCATATTGACAAACCCATGATCTTTCTGCTTCCCACCTGTTTTTATATCCTGTATAAATAACAAAGATCATGACATCGCCATTATTGTTCTAAGAGTAAAATAAAACTCATTCATATGTAAAACATCTCTTCTCAACTTAACAAATGGAAACCATGATGCAGTAAATGATATACTTAAAAAAGGCTGGGGTACTATCTTCAGTAACCCAAATAAATCCGCTCAGACCACTGTCAATGAGTTGTATGATGTCATTAACTCTTGCATTGGATATGCATTCTAATAAAAAAATTAATGGGTTATTAAATGAAAAACAAAATTGGTAGAATCCTAGGACTAATCGATATGCCGCTGAAACAGGAATAAAATCTTAGCTCTCAAAAATTCTCATCCCAATCATATGAGTACAAACAAACTACAGAAACTACTTATTTACGTATCAGATCTTCTAGATTAAACAACAAACTCAACTCAGGCTCATAGAATGAAAGCAACAATTGAAAGGGAAAATGTGTAAATGTAATACACTGTCAATAACAGTGAAGTAGTCACTTGCCACAAAATATGAATTTAACTATAATAACTACCAACCCTGTAATCTATTTACTAGGTATAACATGCTGCAATTCCCGGAAACAGTCTAAAATAGACACCTGATGTAGTAGTAATGACTTCAGCTTTAATGTTTGGGAATTTAACATCATAGAATTTGACAAATTGACATGAATATAATTATAAAATACTGGTCAAATCATAAAAAATTACATATCATTAAAGATCTATGAACAACAGTAGACCAACGTTTAAACTTTGATATGTGCATATCAAACAAAGTCAAAAAAACATGTTTAGTAGCCCATCTAATTGTAAAGGTTATGGAGGTCACTCCATGATGATCATTGTACCACTTTATATGCAACCAACCACTTTATATGCAACTAACGTATCTCATTACTGAAAACAATGCTGCATGTTGTAGCATTTGAACATGTCATTGAAAGGACTTATCAAGGTACAAGGATTCCTTACCAGTAAAGTCAAAGGACTGGAAAGTGCAAGCTACTCAGAAAGGCTTCAGGAGCTGTCATTATATTTTGTTTTTTATACATTACTATGAGATGACCTCAGCCTGGTTCATAAAGTAATGTCAAATTCAGTTCTGTTTGAAATTTTATGCTTGGAATATACTAAAATAAATATCAACAATACAAAAATGTAACGGCAACATTGCACAATACCTGACAAGATTATGGAATAAGTTTTTCATACAGTCAGAAATAAGTTATTAACTTTCTTCAAAAATCTGTAAAACATATATGTATATATTCTGATATATAAATGGGAAGGAAAATATATCAACATGGAGTTATAACAATCAAGCTTTTCAAAAGACAGTAGTTCAAAAGCTCAGCAATCAAACATGAACAAATTGGCTTGTCTTTAAAAGTCGTATGTATTCTAGCAGATTTCATTATGGAAAGAAGAACTGCCTATAGCTGGATGAAAGTTCACAGGTTGATAGGTAATAGCTAGGCTAATGACCTCGGGGGGTAGCTTTTTAAGCCTAACCATGCTTCACAAATATATCTGTCTACTAGAGACACAGGTGCCAGGACAGGGGAACATTTCCAATTCCCTATCCTCTGGCCCAAGTTACTCTTGAATTGGGTTAGTTAAGAACTTTGCTTCCCATGGATGTTAAGCCAGTTCCAGAGAAGGGGAAGCCCCTGAGGCATATACCATCCAGACTGCCACCATGTATAATTTGTTACAGCTGGGGATATACAGGTTACTGTACTTATCTAGCTAACTATTATCTGTGCTGACACGTATACTACCAGACTGCACAGCACTGCTTCACTTCAGGTCTTCTTATATATTGTTTACCCATAGGCCTTTCATAAACCTTCTGATTGTCTCTAACAATTTCTCATCTCTTTCCTGCTGGGTGAAACCTGCTCAGTTTGCCCTTGCTACACTTGTGTTCTTTTCGATCCTCAATTCTCTCTCACTGCACGACAACTAACTTCATATCCCTTCAAACTCCTCACCACTCTATCTCATCCAGTCATCATCAATCTCATTTCCTCCCTTTTTTCATCCTTTATTCAACCACCACTCAAGGCTCACACATCACATCATACATACTCTTCTCTTCTCACACTCAAACTAATGTGCATTCCTACATATACAGAAAGCCACAATCATTAATAGAGCTAAACACTCCCTACTAACCCTAATATCTGACTCAGCCCATCATTCACGCACATACAAATACATCAGACACATCTGTATACAGCTCAATAGACTCCCAACTCACATAAAACAACACTCCAAACCAACCTCTAACACATTCTAATCCCATTTAACCTCTAATCACTCATGTACCCTATCTCATGTCTCATTCCCCTTATCTTCCCACCTCAAAAACTTTACCTACCAACTCCCACCAGAAAGAAGTCTGCTGACATAACTGAACTCCATTCCCTCTTAAATCTACACATCTTTTTAAATACAAAACTTACCACCACAAACTAATCTCTAAAAACCTCTGTACATGGCCTAAATCTAAATTAAAATGGTTGATCTTTACTCTCTGTAATCCCCAAGCCTTAAAACTTAGTGGGGATGTCCACCTCAATCCAGGCCCAACATTCTCCCTATATCTACCCCACACCACCCTCTCTGCAAATTCCACCTCCCCTACACAATCCTTCTCAAAGTCTTCTTCTCTACTCACTGTCCACATTAACATAAGAAGAATATATAACAAGATAATTGAATTTCATGCAACACTTGTCCAACACTCACCTGACATTGTAGTGCTAATTGAGACCTGGCTGAAAAATTAAACTAATGATAATGAGATACTCCCTCCAGACTATAAAATTTATAAAGCGGGCAGAAAACACAAGAGAGCTGGAGAAGTTGCAATATTCAATAAAAATATCATGTAACTTTGTCTAACACCTCTAAATCCTCTCCAGTTTGATAAAGCTGAAATCTTGGTCACAAATATCAAACTAAACCAATACAAATCTATGTACATTATAAGAGTGTTAATACCAGGTGTCTTTAATATTGACTGTCTCTCAGCCTTCTCTAGCAACCCATCTCAAAACATAAATCTGTACAAAATTACTCAACTGACCACCCCTCCCACTTACTATCATAATAAAAGCAACAGCAGAGCCACCAAAGACTGGCTATTCCCCTCTACCACAAGTAAAATCTCTACATCAAGAGCTCTCTCAGACTTTTTTATGTGAATGTCTCTCCATATTTGCTCTAAGAAAGCAAACATCCAAAAATAGCATCATTACAATGTGGTTTGTAACCTCTCAAATTTCGAATATGACACCCTTGACTCATACTTTAATAAGAACAACTGGACAATGCTAAGATATTTACCCCTTGATGATGCTGTATCCCACTTTAATGGCATATTCTTAAACATACTAAATCAACCTAGCCCCACTCAGAAAAAAAGTTACATTAAGTCTTGCTCCTTTGCTGACTAGAAGTACCAAACATCTTATGAAACTTCAAAATGCTGTCTGGAAAACCTGGGCAACAAATAAAACTCAAACAAACCACCAGAAACTCAAAGAACTCAGAAACAAAACTAAATATAAAAGAAAATCTGACAAAAACTAGTACAAGAACCTCTAAAGTAATAATCATGATAATCCCAAATTATTCCTATCTTCCATAAATCAGCTCCTAAACCCTCGCCATTCAACACAACCCTCACCAGCAATGAACTCAAACAGTTGGGTCTATATTAGATAAATTAAAGTTTATCTTACCAAATACTGACATGAGCGAAAATCCAGGAACCCAAAACCGCAATTGTGAGATCGTGGTACAGCGAAGATGGGAATATTTGCCCTTTCCTCACTGGAGTGTGATCTAGGAGTTGGAATATATATTTAGCGGGGGGTTGCAGTTTCGAGTACCTGGATTTTCGATCATGTCAGCGTTCGGTAAGATAAACTTTTGTTTATCTAATATAGACCCAAACAGTCCCACAAACGTCGCCAACACATTTAACTCCAACTTTATTGGTTCAGTTTTATCCTTTCTCAATAGCAACAATAAAAACCAGACCCACTTCAAATTCCAACCCCTAAAATCCCCAAACCCCATATCCTTTCAATTAGCCCCCACCTCTACCATTAAAAAACCTCAATAAGTGGTTTTCATCAGCACTAAACATGCCTGAATCCCTCTCTTTTGGAATTGAGAGGGCTCATCGGACACCGGCAAATCCAGCTTCGTCTCTGAGTTCATCTAACTCCATGTCTATAATAGTTAGATTTCTTTCCTCACAAGACAAGGACTTAGTGCTGAAATCAGCATAGACTAATTCCCCTATCAAGATGGGTGAAAAAGTTACTTGTTTTGTCAATGACTACACCTCTGCAGTCATATCCAGAAGAAAGGAGTGTGTCGTCTAATTAAGTCCTTGAAAAAAGCCAATTTTAAAGCACAAGTTATTTTTCCTGCAAGAATAAAAATCACCTTGCCAGAAGGAGATTCTTTCATTCCCTACAAGAAGCAGTAGAATTTATCCAAAATAAGAAAATACTGTAGGACATAGAAGAAATGGAATGGTCATCCCAGAGTTTGAAGAGACAGGCAACAAAAAATGGATGGCCTGTGAAGGAAGGAGCAAACAAAACTAAGAAACTAAAGGACAAATGAATACACTCCTTCTAAGTTTAAATGCTTTGTTTTATGAATCATAATATATTTGATTGTGGAAAATCTCTATACTGTAAGGTAATGTGAATTATCTTTATTATTAACTTTCTATTTTCCTTTCTATGTCTACTTCTTCTAATTACATATAGTACTAAGTATTTAAATACCATTCTCTCTCTTTCTCTCTCTCTCTCTCTTCTTTCTTCCTATTCCTTTTTGTTAATAATGTTCCTTTTTTCTCTTTTCCCCACTATAAGTGCTTTACATACTTTTCCCTTTTAAATAACTACAAATGATATATGTCTTCTAATTCTTCAGTAATAGTATAATTTGACTTAATACCAAAATGCATTTTTTTCTAGTGGGTCAGTAGTGGGGTAACAATATGTTTCTGATTAGTGTTTCTAACTAGAAGTTTTAGACTCTTTGTTTAGACACATGTAAACATTAATACAGTACATTAATGGTGTTTTATAGATGGATAAATGTAAGTATATATATATATATATATATATATATATATATATATATATATATATATATATATATATATATATATATATATATATATATCTATGTATATATATATATATAATGAAATGTTATAGAATGATTTCTGATTTGAGGCAGCTGTTGTTGCTTCTAAATGGCTGTTTTTGTATGAAAAGGTTAATTTTTTCATGATGTTTTGTGAGGAAACTGGTAGTCTATGTGACTGTTCTTATTGTGGAGATTCATGACATGCACTGACAAGGCAGCTTGAGTGTTTTTTTTTGCTTTTTTTTTGCTTTCTGTAAACTCTAAAAGCTTCAAGATTTGATTTCCATCTGAAAATGCTTTTTTCCTCACTAGAGACAACCTCTGCTGTGCATGAGCCTATTTAGATACTTTTTAACAAGTTTATGAAGCTACAGCTTAAGAAAACCACAGTGATGACATCACTTGACATTTTGAACTTGATATTCAACAGATCCTTACATGAAAAATGTTAGCTAAATGACTGACCAAATGGTTAGAACACCTGATGTTTCTGGAAAAGTGTTGGAAATATTGACAATCTTCTTAACCTTCAGCTTCTAATGTTTATGCATACTTTGATCTGATGTGTATTTCTGACATATCTCCTTATCAGAGGTGCTATTATTATCCCCCGGATTCACAAAAGCTTGCATGGAGTGCAAGATGAGTGTAGGAGCTCACACCAGCAATATGTCTGCCGTGCGATCCAGGAACAGCCGGCAGGGGCGTGCACAAGAGCTGCTAAAGCTAGTCTTGCATGGACAGTGTCATGGTATGCAAATTACCTCATTTGCTGGTGAAAGCCATGCAAATGAGGTAAATTTGTGATCCAGCAAACACTAACTATCCGTGGAAGATTAGTGTTACCTGCAGAAATGTGCTCCGTTGGTAACGGAGTACATTTCTGCAAATAGTTAATGGAGCTATGACAGCTCCAAATAAAGAATGCATACAGTTGAGGAAGCATGCCAATGGCCAAATATAAGGCCATTGGCAGTGCAAAATGTTTAAAACATGAAAATGTAACTTTATTTTTTTCCCCGATCTCTGATTTTTAAGCATAGCGCAGCACCACGCAAACGTGCGGCACTTAAAAAAACAGGAAAATCATTTAAAAAAGCCAAAAATAGGCATTTTCACGAAAAAGCTTATTCTGCCATACAGGTGAATGGCAGGCTGAAGACAACATGGCTACTCACTAGTGGTTGCTAAGGGAGGGAAGCTCAGTGTGAGAGATGTAACCATGCATTACTAGGCAATCCTATACAAATGAGGATAAGGATAGTGAATCCCAATTTTCCCCAGCATGTGAGGCATGTCCCAAGAGTGTAAGTTTAGGAGTAGGTGAGTAGAAGACTAGAATATAGGTGACATCATGAGGGGGTGTGTCAGACAGGCTGTAAGCTTATTGGAGCACAGTGGCTCGTGTTTGCCCTGAGTTGCTCAGGATTGCAAAGAGACGTGTCTACAGTTGTCCTATTTTAAAACCTCAAACCCATGGTGCACACTGTTAAAAGATAGTAAACTCCTTGCAAACATGCACATAGCGTGTGCGCGCATGTGCGCGCATTTGCACGGCACCCCCCCGGGCGGAAACAGAAAGGCAAAAGGAAGGAAAAGAAGTAGTAGGAAGTTAACCAAGGAGAACTAGCAGAGCTGCCAGGTGAAATATATCAGAATCAGCCAATTACACAGGCAGCAGACTAGCCCAGCCCAGCCCAGCACTTTAAACTCTGCAAACACCATTCTCCCCTGTTTTTTATCAAGAACTCTGCAACACTACAGTATACAAAGAGGGAAAGCTTAAAAATCTTAAGTTAGACAAAATGTTAGGGGCTGCTCTTGCTATCATAAACCAACATGTGCAAGGTGCTGAGGGTGGTGATGTTGTGAATGCTGCTGAGCAACCCACAGTGAGGAGACAGAGAGGAGTGTACAGTCCCAGAGTAACCTACCAGGGGCTACATGAGCTGGAGATAGTGGCACACTATAGGTTAGACAGGGACCTCCTACAGCAAATTGTTGAGCTGTGCCGGCCAAACCTCGCACACAGAACCAACAGAGGGGAACCCATCCCAGTGAATACTAGCTACAGGTACCTTCCAAAGACCAACTGGTGATATGATGGGGATTTCACGGGCATCAGCATCCAGGGTACTCCACCAGTTCCTGGATGCCATGTCAGCACATGTCTGTGAGCACGGATATTTCCCCAACACCCGTGAGGCATTGGCCAGCAATATGCATCTTTTCGACCAAATAGCAGAATACCCTGAGGTAGTGGGTGCAATAGGCTGCGCACACATATGCATCAAAGCACCACCCAGTGAGCGGGGTAGGGTCTACATCAACTGCAAGGGCTTCCCCTCCATCAAATGCCTATTTGTGTGCGATGCCCAGGGCATAATAATGAATGTGTGTGCTGTATGTCCTGTAAGCTAGCACGATTCCCACATTTGGTATCTGACCCAGATGTACCAGTTATTTGCCAATGGGGACATTGCCTACGTCACCTAGTAGGGGATGCTGGATATGCACTGGAGCCATGGCTGTTGACACCCATCAGAAATGCACACACATCTGAACAAGAACTCCATAATGAGGCACACGCACAAACAAGAATCATAATAGAGCATGTGTTTGGGATGCTCAAGTCAAGGTTCCGGTGCCTGGATACATCTGGTGAAGCCTTGCAGTACTCACCAACTACATGTACCGAAATTGTTATGGTATGTGCCATGCTACACAATATGATCCTGCGGAAACAGCTGCAGCAGGAACAGCATGGGGCAGGGCCAAACAGTCCCCCACCATTGCCAAGGCCTGCACAGGCACAGCATGACTCAGAGGAGGAACAACTTCAGCCTGCCCCAGTAGGCAGAAGGAGGTGTGCCCAGTATGTCCTGGCCTTGGCAAAGAGGCAATGCATAGCACATTCACTGACTCAGTAGGAACCCTGGAAATGATACCTCTCTCTGACTCGCACATACAGTAAAAATGATGCCTAACTTGACACTACCTTTTTCAAACATTTATAGGGAGTGTAATATGTCCATACGACATAGGCAGCCCTGCAGCACCACCCTCAGTACTGGCACAGACACAACTTAAGTAACTCACACATACCAGTTGGGGGGGGTCACATACCTAACAGTCACAGCCAGCAGGACAATTGTAGACAAACACAAACACAAACAAATGCTGTATCATGCCCTCTGAAGAGGCCTATGGGTAACATCCCCCCAGGCCTATGCAGACAGATAACAGCAGGCCAGGCAGTGTGATGTGGGTTGTGTAGGCTATGAAGTCACAAACTAATATGTGTGTAATTGGACGCTAAGGTCTGTAGTACAGTGGTATGCCTCAAGCCAGTACAATAGGCAACAGTACAGACTGAAATGGAGTACTTGACATAGCAGTGCAGGCCTAGCAAATGTGTATAAGTGTTAGGTGTACCCCTCATCCTAATGTACACCCACAGTAACAATCAGGTATGCCCACCTCGGGTAGAAATGTACAAATAATAGCTGTCCTCCCTGTATGTATAAATGTTGATAAGTCTATGCAAATTGACTCATGGAAGCCCTGCAGGCACAGCATGCTTCCTGTCGATGTACAACACAAAGGTGAGCCCTGAAGTAAAAACCAACTTGATTTGTCACACACATATAGTATATATGCCCATAGTGGGCATGCTCACACACTTAAACAAAGAAAGCAAGTATCAGTCAACAACATACTGAAAGGTCATACTGGGCATGCTCACACACAAACAAATTAAGCAAATTTCAGTCAACAACATACTGAACGGTCATACAGAGCATGCTCACACACTTAGGCCATGTCTGAGTACAGCAGTGGGCCGCACATATCTGGCAGTTGCAGTTCTTACTCCAGACACATGTCACTATTCACCAATCCTGCCTTGCACACACATTGATATGAAAACAGACCCATATAATATATTGGACCCCTGTCATAATTAAACTATGTAATACAAGTACTTAAGTTGTTCAAAGAAAGTTAAAATCCAAAGAAGATCAATAAATCTCCGATCAGTATCATCAAGAAACAATGAGCACTCCTAACATTATCCAAGCCAAGCTCTGCCAAAAATATTGCCAAAGATTCCATAGAGAACCATGAAGCTTTCTTTAGCTATGTCATAAATATCAATGTAAACTCATATATGTTCTGAGTTAGTGCAAAGTGTAAATGAATACATGTACATGACTGACATTGCCAACATCTTGTCAGACAGGTTCATACATATGTACCCCCCTCTCACTGATAAAAGGGCCCATTACCATACCTGGAGATTGTGAAAATCCAGAAATCACATATACAATGGTTAAACAGCTCTATCCAAACCTAAAAACACGGCGTCTATGGGATGACATGGTGTCCCTGGCTGTGTCATATGTGAACTCCAAAACAAACAGACCCTGCACCTGAACAGTCTGTTAAGACTCACCCTCTGTACAGGATATGAAACTGTTGAATGGGTTACAACAACGTTTGGCACACTCCACAAATGTTGGTGCACAACAGACCATGGGAACTTTTGTCTTATAAGCCTAATAAGCCTGATCTGCAAGGCCATGGAGTTGATCATTATGGAACTCATAAGCAGAGCTATTGGGAGCCTACAAACACCGAACTCTACCCATTTTGATTTGGTCAGGGGCAGATCATGGTCCCTAAACCTGCTAGACAGGTTTCAAGGCAGTTACCCAGGACATACATCAATGGAATGAGCTCCACACAGCCTACATGGACCTTGAAAAGCCCTTTTCCAACATCCCACACACATATCGTATCCACAAAATCAACAACCTGTGCATAAACACTTATGTTATCTGATGGATTGCCAAATGGGGCACAGATAGATCCCACAAGGTAAGAATTGTGGTCTCCCTGTTGGACTGTAAGCTGGTAACAACTGCTGTCCCCCATGGCTCAGTCCTGGGACCCCTCCTGTCTGGTGTATACTTTTCAGAAGTACAAACACATGAGGGCTATGGTTAGCAAAGTTTGTGGATGACTGCAAAAAGGTTGTAATAATTGATGTTTGGGACAACAGAGACATCCTTAAAAAGGGTCTCAGTCAGACAGATGTGGTGTCAAAATTATGGCCTCGAGTTACAGTCATACAAATACCACATAGGTGCCAACACCCTAAATATGGAGGTAATAATAAGGGATCTACAGATACAGGTGGATAGTCATCTCTACTTTCAGAAACGCATTCACAAAGTGGTTAGAGAATCATGCTATGTGTCCCCACAAATTGCCAAAGTCTTTGCATGTAGGTCAAAGGAGGTTCCCTCTACTCATCAGTCATCAGAGCCATCAGAGAGTACCATGACACACTTGTGATGAATCTGACTAGGCACCTTCAGCAGCTGGAAAGACCACTGAAGTACCTCAACAACAGGATTACTGGCCTCAAACAGTTGCCCTATGCAACAAGACTGAAGTAACTCAATCTGTACTTTGTTGCATACCGTCTACTCAGGTGATCTCTACCCAACATACGGGTCCATGTCCAATGCAGAACTGATGTACATGCTTTATCTGAAGTAAACCCAAGCTCACTGTGCCACATGCTCTAGGGATATAATCATCACAACAATAAATGGAACATGTTGGAGGGATACATTACTAACTCACAGACTTCCCTTGCTTTGGAACAGGCTCCCAACCTGCATTAAGCTGAGTCCCTCACTGACACTCTCCCAGAGGAGCCTTGATGAGTGTATGTGAAACTGAACTGTCACACCATGGATCACTTCATCAGCTCTACTACAGAGAGGCATAGGGAACTAACCTCAGGTGTGGTGATAGCTGCACACTCTGGCCATACTAATATATGCCTTCAGGCAGATAGCCTATTACCTACCTATGTACCTATATATGTAGGGGGAACACAGTATAATAAGCCAAAGATGGATGGGCAGAGATGTGTGTAAGAGGGTGACCGTGACAAGGAGAAATCCAGGACTGTCCCACCCAGCACACATCCCAATGGCACAAAAGACATGAGGTGCACATCTCACCCACTGTACATAATAGCCACCAGTATCTGTAAGCATTACAGTGTATGTGGTGCATGTGCCTGCTGCACAACATGACTGTACAATGAAGTAAACATCTACTATCTGTAGACGTGTACCTGTCACATAGGTTCATAGGTATGTAGTAGACTATCTTCACGAAGGCATATATTAGCCTAGGCAAGTTGTGCAGCTTTCACCACCTCATTGGTTAGTCTCCTAAGCCCTAGTTCTAATAGTTAGTACCCTAAGCCCCTTTCTAGTGGGGCCACTGATGTGATCCCTGGTGGTAATTGCCTGTTTCCCATCCACTCATCAAGGTTCCTATTGAAGAGTGTCAGCGAGGGGCTCTGTCTGATGTATGTTGGGGCTCTGTTTCACAGTGAGGCAATTATCTGGGATGGTACTCTATCCCACCAGCATGTTGTATTCATTGTTGTGATGTGGTTCATATCCATGGAGTGTGTAGTGTGACTCAATTTTGTTTTCCTTAGATGGAGCATGTTCAACAGTTATATGTTGGACATGGCTCTGTATGTTAGGCAGAGTTTGCATCTGAGTAGGAGGTACACAACAGAGAACAGATGTAGTTTTTCCAGTTGTATTGCATAACACAAATGTTTGAGGCCAGTAATCCTCTTGATGAGGTACCTCTGTGGTCTCTTCAGCTGCTGGATATGCCTAGTCGAATACATCCAAAATGGTGCATTGTACTCAATGATGGGTCTGATGACGTAAGAATAGAGGGCCACCACTACCTCTTGTGATCTTGATGCAAACCCTTTGTTGATTAGGTGGGCCACATAGGATTTCCTAACCACTTTGGCAACATGGTTGTCAAAGGAAAGATGACTATCTACTTGTGTCCCCAGATCCCTTATTACCTTGTTAGTGTTTAGGGGTTAACACCTATGTGGTAGTTTGTGGGTACTTTGTTTTCCCCATAGGGGATTACTATGCATTCTTTCACATTGAGCTTAAGGCCATGATTCTGACACCACACATATGTCTCATAGAGTCCCTTCTGGAGAATATTTGTATCATCCGGGGAATCTATTATGGCACACACTTTACAGTTCCCAGCAAACTTAGTCAACCACAACCCTCCTGTGTTGGCATGTACTTCTGAGAAGTACATACCAAACAGGAGGGGCCCCAGAACTGAACCCTGGAGGACACCAGTTGTTATCGGTTTAGACACTGACATGTAGCCAGCAACTCTTAATTTGTGGGATCTATCTGTGAGCCAGTTTGCAAAACATCTTGTGATGTATGGATTTATGCCCAGGTTGGTGAGTTCATCTATGATACCTGACTGGGGAATGGTGTCAAAGGCCTTAGCAAGGTATAGGTAGGCTGTGTGGAGCTCCTTTCAATCATCTGTAGCCTGGGTAACTGTCTCAAAGAAATCCATTCAGTTCAGGAGGCATGATCTGCCTTTGATGAAGCCAAACTGGGTGTGCTCAACTGTGTGAAGGTTCCCAATGTCTTTATTGTTGAGCTCCATTATGATTGTCTCCATTGCCTTGCAGATCAGACTCGTCAGGCTCATTGAGCAGGAATGCCAAAGGTCTGTTGTGGCTCCACCCCTGTGGAGTGAGAAGAACATTTCTGTGCAACATTCTATGGGTACATATCCTGTAGAGAGCATGTAGAGAGAGGTGTAGGTATCCTTGATGAATATGGATACATCCTCACCCTATGTGCTATGATCCAGGTTCTGATGCTGGAAGGTATGGAATGAGTAGTATCCTGGTAGTGCTGGTGTGCTCTCTGGAGCCTTCTGTTACTGCACAGATATCAATATTCTCCACACTGAGGAGTGCATCGAGTGTGTGCATTTGGAGGCTGAGACTTCTGGCAATGAGAAGCATTTAGCTCACTTTGTGGTTATTTGTGTTGGTTATGGGGATTGGTTTGTTCTTTGAGCCTTGCCTTAAAAAGGTAATATGGGGACAGCAAGAGCCTTGGCCAATATTCAGAAGCATAAGGGTGACAGGTGTAAACCATCTCTAGCGAAGCAACGAGGCTTGTCTATCATGTCATCCCAGGCAGACAGAGACTGGATCCCCTTTGAATGATACCAGAAGCTCAGCCAATTGTTGAAGTTTATCAACTTTCTGTTATATTGCAGTATCATGTAGGTGAAGGTAAGATGCTACTTAAGGTCAGGGTCATACCAACCTGGGCTACATGATCATAGAGCTACTATATATCTCTTGTCATGTTGTCCTGGGAGGTATGTCTCAGATCATTCACACTGACATGTACAAAGACCACATCATATATGTACCTGTTCTGGAGTGATGTAAGTGCTTGTGTTATGTGGCGAATCATAGCACCTGACAGACAACTGACAGTAACCTTCCCGTTGTCCAGCCTAGTGAGTGGAACATCTGTGTGCCTGACTATGGAGTCACCTATTACTAGTGTGTTGGGTATGTTGTTTTGCCTTAGGGCCTGTTGTGAGGCACACTGCTTTGGTGTATTATGTGTTTTTTGGTGTGTGCTTGGAGGTGCATGTTGCTTTCTTGTCTGCTTAGGAGGACACGCTCTCTTTTTCAGATTAATATTTGTATTCTCCGAGTATGGTAATGTTTATTTATGTGTGTGTTTTGCTGGTGCTTACATTGTAGGTCTATGTGAGACTGTTGATGTTGTGCTTGTATGACCCTACTCCTCTTGACTGTATTGTCCAGTATTGGGTTGAGAGAGCTTAGCCAGCAGTTTGACTCTGTGTGTGCCAGCATGTGGTGCATCAACCCATATATGATATGGTCATGGCCTATGTATACAATACACTCACAATACACCTAGTATGATAAGCCTGCTGAGCTTAGCAAATGTGAAAAAAAACTTTGGGCAAAGTGTCAGCGAGTAATGTCTGTATTGCATCCTGTAACTCCATATTGCTTGCTGAAGTGTAAAAAAGTACTTAGTTTGGAATAAGAACCCCGCACTTGCCAACTGTGTGTGTCTGTCTCTCCCTGGGGAGAGAGCAACCTTTTTGGAGACTACTCACACCACTTAAAAGTGATATACACATCTTTGTCAAGTCTGATGATGTCTCCATCCTACAAATACACCTGTGGGAAAGTGAAAGCCCAGTAATGTGTGCAGCGTGTTGTGTAAATGCATAATGCTGTAATATCATAATATAGTTAGGTAGGAGTTTGAATCTTGCATTTGCCAACTGTGTGTGTTTGTTTGTCGGTCTCTCCCTGGGGAAGGAGCAGCAATTTTGGAGACTACTCATACCCCTTAAAAGTGATATACTCATCTTTGTCAAGTCTGATGATTTCACCATCCTACAAATACACCTGTGGGAAGGTGAAATCCCAATAATGTGCATAGTGTGTCATGTAAATGTGTACTGCTGTTGAATTATAATATATTGAAGTAGGAGTTTGAATCCTGCATTTACCAGATGTCTGTCTGTGATATACTCATCTTTGTCAAGTCTGATGATGTCACCATCCTACAAATACACCTGTGGGAAGGTGAAATTCTACTAATGTGTATAGTGCATCATGTAAATGTCTACTGCTGTAGTATTATGATGTAATTAGGTAGGAGTTTGAATCCTGCATTTGCTAACTGTGTGCGTGTTCAGAGTGTGTGACACTGTTGGTCAATGTGGAGTGGGTTTTGATTTTTCTAGTGTATTACATATCACAATGACAACTGTATGTGCATAACACATGTAAGGTAGCTGTGGGGCAAAGCCATATGCATACATGTGACCTCAATTTTTTCATAAGTGGGTACTCTGCTTTCCCCATGAAAGTATCTGTTAGCCTTGCCAGAGCATGCTGGCGCTTTCCAGACCTTAGGTCACTTCTGTATGCTTGTGACAAGCTTAGCCACTGCAGTGAAATCTGAGCTATGTCTTCTGTTTCACATCCACTCATCACAATTTCTATTGAAGAGTGTGAGTGAGGGTTTATGCTTGAGGTATATTTGAATCCTGTTCCAAAGCAAGCAAACTCTGGCAAATATAACTAATCATTATAGGTGTACAACAACCTCTGTTGATCTGCATACAAACCCTTTATTGCTTATGTGCGCCACAGAAAGATTTCCAAAACCCTTTGGTAATGTGATTGTGAAAGGAGAGATGACTAAACACATGTCTCTGTGTATACATTAGTACCGGTTCCACATTTTGGGGGCTACTACCTATGTGGTACTCTGGGGATACTTTGTTTTCTAAAAGTGGATAACTATGCTTTCTTTGGCTTATAGCTTTACAACATGATTTTGACACCAGGTATCTGTCTCTATGATACCCTTTTGAAAGATGTGTGTGTCATCTGGAGAATAAAGTATAGCCCACAGTATGCATTTTCATCAAACGTGGGCAGACATATCCCTACTGTGTTTGCCTGTACCTAAGAAAGCTATATGCCAAACAGGAGTGGTCCCAGGACTGAGTGCAGGTGAATACCACTTGTTACTGGCATAGAATTGTACATGGAGGCTGCAAATGCTACTGTGTGTCCTACATCTGTGCATCAATTGTCAATCCATCATCTAACAGTCATTTATGGTCAGTCTGTTGAGGTTATGTATAATACCAGAATGTGGGATGGGTATGAATTGCTGGGTGAGCTATAGCTTGGCTGTGTGGACCTCCCCTCCCTCACCTATAGCCTTGTTAACTGGCATGAAGTCTACTAGGTGTAGGAGCCATGATCTGGCCTTTAGAGAACCTAAGTGGGTATGGTGCAGTGTTTGCAGGTTCATAATGCCTCTGTTAATGAGTTCCATAATGCTGTGCTCCATAGCCTTCCAGATAACATTTGTCTGGCTTATAGGGTGAGAGTTTCCAGGATCTGTTGTAGCTCTACCCTTAATCAATTTATGTTAACATTTGCACTGGGTGTGATGAGGGTGGACAAGATTAGGAATAAGTATATTAGAGGGTTATCCCAGGTTTGAAGGTTAGTAGACCAAGCCAGATAGGCAGGATTACGTTGGTTTGTACATGTGCTGAGGAGGGATGCAGTGTATATTGTGAAATAGATGCTAAGGATGAAGCCGACAGATAACAGGAAAAGAGGAATGCCTAAGATGAGGTTTATGGATGTGGTGAGAGAAGACATGCAGGTGGATGGTGTGACAGTGCAAGATGCAGAAGGCAGGAAGAAATGGAAACAGATTATCTACTGTGGCGATCCCTAATGGGAGCATCCGAAAGGAGAAGAAGAAGAAGAAGTTGTAGTTCAACCCTTGTGGACTGCGAACACCATTACTGTGTGTCATTCCACAAGTATGTAACCTGTATAGAGGCTGCATCTGAACAGAGTGTTTAGGTGAGTGGTTACTTCATATGTCAGCTCGTGTATGACACAGCCAGGGACACTGTTCAGTACCATTGCCACTGTGGTTTGGACTTTGGTAAAGAGATGTTTTAACTAGAGTATCTGTGAATCATCACATTTTACATTTTTCAGGTCTGGAAATGTGACCCTTGTGTAATGACAGGGTGGTGAAATCCGCATTCAAACTGTCTGACAAGATATTGGTAATGTCATTCAGATAAGTGTACTTTGTGACCATTTACATTAACTCTGACCCGATCTGAGATTTCCCCTCTAGATTATAAACAACACTAAAGAAAGCTTTAGTGTTGTCTTTGGAATCCTTGCCAATTTGTATTTTGAAGCTTGCCTTGTATGATTAATGAGGGCTTGTATTTTCCCAATGATACTGACCAGAGAGGTTATCCCTTCTTGGTATGTAACTCTTTTTTGGTACAACTTCACACCTTCTATTATATATTTAGTTTATGGCAGGGGTCCATGAGACTATGCACTTTTACTATATAAGTGAGTATTTCTTGTGTTTGTGATAGCATGGTCCATGCAACCCTGTAGGCGAACAATGTGCATTACTAAAGGATTATGCAGCTGGGACAGTGTTAACCTTAGTAATGCAAACCAATGACAGGTAGCAACAACAGCATCACCCACAGCACAGTGTCAAGCCATGTCATACACATACATGCATACTGAAGTTCCAAAATGTGTGTAGTACAATGCATACTGGCCACCAACAGAAACTATGGAGTGCTAACACTGGCTAATGCAGGGCATGTCACCCTGCCCATGTGTCCAATATGCATGTACTTGCAGACATTGCACCTCCACCATGTTCACAAATGGACACCTGCAAACCTGTGTTGCACACACCCTATACTTACTGTCCACTGTATAATGCATGCTGACATAGCTACACACATTAGCCAAGTGGCACATGGGCAAACAAAACACAATTGGAATAAACACTGGTGAAAACAATACAACATTGCTAATTACAGCTTTAATGCATCATGCCTGCTCAACTACTCCTTCAAATATATCATTACACTTTACTGCTGACAACATGCTACACATCCAGCCATTGCTATACTTTATTAAAGTCACCCTGTGCATCAGCACCATGTAAGCCTGTTCCTGCATCAATGTTACAGATGACAGGAGGTGGCACAGGTTTCATCATATGCACAAGGTGTGTTGTTGGTTTGCCAGAGGCCTACACTGAGCCATACAATCGATGTGTGTGTGAGTGTGTGTGTGTGTGTGTGAGGGCCATGAGCACTGTTATGAGCCAATGTTGATGTCATGTGTGCAGGTATGTGTTTGCCCTAGGTTTCTGGTTTATGTGTATGTGTCTGTATGCACACAGTTCCACCATGTGACTGCCATATACAGGGATTTGTGAGACAGCTACAAACTGTACCTGGCAGGCTTTACAGATTACCATCTCTGGCCATGGATACAGAACCTGTGCCTGACAGGGGGTGTTACAGACAGTATCAGATGCTAATCCAGATTGGGTACTATCTTCAGAGGTTGACAAATGTCTACTGAATCCAGGTCGGTGCTGGGACTGGCCAGAGCCGTGTGCACGTGTTCTGCTAGGATGGTCTATGGACAGCACCCCCAACATTGCTGGGGCTAGTACTGGCACTACGGGAATGGCTGTGACTTGCTGGACATCTACGGTGACCTCCAGCTGGTGATGTTGCTGGCATATGTCCATGTCGACATCTCAACCATCCCACACTGTCCTGACACATGGACATGACATTGTGGTGGACATCCAATGTCTCACCCCAACGTCTATCAATGACCTCAGTATAGTTACGCATGGCACCTGCTAGGTCATGGATACTGTCATTTACAGAGGTGTAATGAGCCCTCTGTGCCCTTAGCCCCTGTCTGGTGTACCACTCCATTCATGTCTGTGCCTCCATGACAGCCTGGAACATGTGTGTGGTAGAAAAAGGTGTGGCACATCTGCCAGGGGCATGATGACCAGCAGTACTCTGACGAGAACCCCTGAGCATCAGCCTATGTGGTACCATTCTAGACATCTGGCTATGGCTGCTGTGTCCTGATGCATGTGCCATAGATAACACACAGTCCTGGCCAGTGCCACCCATACACTGTCCATCAGCTAAGGGCAATGGTGATGATGGATGTACAGGCAGTATGAGTGTGTGCATGGATGGGATCGAGACTTGTGTACTGTCAATTGGTGGCCCAGCAACAGACCCTGAAAAACCTGCCTGTGCCTCAACACACCTATGCTCATGATCACTGTCTGTCTCAGTGACATCAGGTTCCCTGCTCTACTGAATCAGCCCCACCTCGCCACCTGCGAGAGGAAAACAGGAAACACACTTTAAGACCTGAACATGACTTCAGACCACATGCACACATGCACACACACAAAACTTCACTCCTCCCGAAAGCAGACACACACAACACCAGCAATCACAGAACATACACAATAACAGGTGATGGTGGAGTACAGTATCACAAGCAAAACAGTCATATCACACCAGTCAGCATGCAGGACATGTGTTGCTCAACAGCATGCAGTGCAAGTGTAGTCAATCATTGTTACTAACAGTATACATGGCTTTGATGCATGTGTTTTGTTATTCGGTGATGGCCATCCCCCTGGAACACAATGCATACATGGACACAACATTGCTGTGCAGGTATTCATAACCCTGTGATGTACTGTGCACCATAACTCACAGGTGTACATACCATTGCTGGATGTGTATTTGTGTGTCAGATAGGTATCCAATGCTGATTACAGCCTCTGTGTCTTTAGCAAATAATTGCGGACACGTGTTAATTGTGGACACATTTTTAGCACATGCAGAATGAGTATTCACACAACATCATCAGTGGTGCTTGAATAACTGATAGAATACCATTCAGCCACATACCCAATGTACGGTACTGATGGTGAGTGTAGATCATATTGTGGACATGCCAGTCTCATCCATGACATGGCATGCTAAAACACGACTGCATATTTAAACACTACACATACTCAATATGTATTATATGACTTAACCACTCAGCATCTCAAGACATATATGTGTCAGCTGTGCAAATGGTGATTGGTATGCATACTGTTTAGAGGTGCATATGTGTGCATGCACACATCATTATGGTGTGTAGCAATGACAGTTATGTATAGTACTGTGGTTACAATAACTGGATGGGGTATAGTACCATAGACCATCATCATGAGGCATCAGGTGGTCACTCAAGGCTACAAATGTTTCGCAAACCAGCACAAATCATGCTGTGCCAGAACTGTACTACCTTGGCTAAATTCACCATTTTACAACCAGCTGTTACATGATTTTGTAAGGAGGACAATAAGGAGCATTCCCTGCCATGAATGTGTTGCAGAGTGTTTAAATGCCCCAGGACAGGCCTCTACCCCTCAGGTATATTCTGTGTAATGTGTGGATGAGATTTTGGACACTGGTGTGTGTCATTACAGAGGGTTTGGGAATCCTTTATGTGTAGCATGTTAAAATGCTCTGTGTATGACATAGATGTGTATGTTATGTGCATGTTGAGTATCAACTGTGCATATCCAATGGTCACTACAGTCTAGCCACATTTGTTTGAGATGGTCTGGGTATTGCATGTGTTTGAGGCTGCTAATCACATTAGTGAGCCGTGCGTGCTCTTACATCAAACATGCACAGCATGCATTATGGGTAGGTGTGTTACATGTGTACATAGCCTACATCTTAACTATGACATGCACTTTTTATTTCCAATAATAAATGTAGAACACACTCACCAGCATCTGTCCGCTGCCTTGATGTCACCCCAGAGGTACCTACATAGAGATGAGACAGTTTGTCAGTGGCCACAATTGTGGCATTGCTACTGTGTGTTTGCAATCTTACAGTACAACAACAGTTTACATTTACAGGGCTACAGCTTGTGTTCCAAATGATCAGTATTGCACAACAACAGGCTCCACATCTTTGAACGACACACTCCACATCTCATATATGCATGATCTACCAATACAGATAACAGTAGTCTACAGATATGCCATGTTACCTGCATGCTCCATGTTCGCTTGCTGGGTGGCCCCAACCTCCATCATGGTGTATGTCTGCTGCTGTTGTTGTTGGGCAGGTGCCGCCAGGCTCATGAGCAGCTCCTCCACTCTAGTGAGGTGGGGATGGATGCTAACACCACCCCCTGTTGCAAGCTGTTCTGTATGCACAGCAGCAGCACGCTGACAGACATGGAGAAGATCACTGCAGTGGTGGCATACCTGCTCATATGTGTGGTCATGCAGGCCTTCCTCATTGACCCTGCAGACAAGATCTTGCCACATTGCAGTACACTCCTGCTGGTCCTGGCTGTTTCGTGAAAACAGTAAATGGTATTGCTGAATCATAATGCTAGTGATGATATCATCTTCAGCCCTACTGTAGGTTGGGTTCCTGTGGTGGGCCATGATCCCTGGAAGACATAAATACAAAAATATGTCTGAGCAAGTCATATGGCACATTTAACATTATACAGTGCAGATATCACTGAACTGCTATATATATATATATATATATATATATATATATATATATATATATATATATATATATATATATATATATATATATATATATATATATATACTTACATACATAATACAATATGTTGTACCTGAGCACAGATTACAATAATTACTCACACACATACATCTACATGTTGGAGTACATTTTCTGTAGTGTTGTATGATTGTACTGGATGTTATGTTTGTGAATACGTAAATGATATGTATATCTGAGATGGCTTAGTGGCAAATCACTTATGCTGTGATGTGAATGGTTGTGGTTTTTTTCCTAGTAAATGCTTTTCATTTTGTTATTATCCAAAACAAAGGTCAGGGGCTACAGATGGAATAAGGCACATTTCAGAAGTTGCAAGTGGATTTTCAGAAGGGTAAGCAGAGCTTATGAAAGTTTAGCAACATATAAGCTAACCGAGAGTGAAACACTGTAACCGCCACTTATCACTGCTCACCTCACAACTGCTTGAAAGTGCCTTGCTCACTTTCTATCCAATGAACCACGTTCTGCACAGCAACAAAATAAAATCACTATATAAGGCTATAAAAGAGTACCTGGCACACTGTATGTAACACGATGCACCACCTAGCCACAGCAGATATACATCAAGCTGATGTGTAAAGAAATATATCATCCATCACAATCAGTGTAAAGTCAACTAAATGTATTAATATTGTACCACACAACTTATTAATGCCAAACCCGTGGCCAAAATATGTGCACAATTGGGAATATAGGTCACATACTGCTGTAGTACACTATGAATGTTGCTATATACACAGTTATATGTATTACCACACATATGTCAAAGGACATGTTATAGACACACCCATACACACAACAGACATAATTACAGGACACAATGGTATGACAACCCAGATAAGCTTTCAGTGTGTACTATACAGTACTGTGTATCAGTACTTGCAAAACCTTAATCTTGAGAAATGTAATCTGTGATGAATACAGGGATCACACAAAACAGTAGATGGCAAGCAATGTGGACATACACCATACTTTGCTGTACAGGCCCAGAGCTTCAATTAGTACTACAGTACACACAGGATTTGCTTTCAAGATCAGTACCAATCAACAATCATAGATGTAGTGCTTTAGCCTCCAATGACACACCCTAGTTAAAACCAAGGGACTTAATCACACTGTATGCAATAGCACTTGTTCTGCCTAGCAACAGAATACAAAGCTTTTGCTAGGATCAAAGCAAGGACCCAGAATACCATAAAATAAACAGTTTCCCAGTAAGCTATCCCACAGATACATATCTTTGACGTATTCACAAACATATTGACCATCACAGTCGGTCAGCAGTACAGAGAATGTATTGCAACAAGTTGATGTAGGTGTGTATGAGTATATATATATATATATATATATATATATATATATATATATATATATATATATATATATCTTTATATATATACATTTACACATCCATTTGTCTACATATGTATATATATATATATATATATATATATATATATATATATATAGGCACATGTACAATTCACCTTTCATAGTGAGAATATCAATTATACAAAGGATGTAAGGTGTACACTGATGTAATAACATTGCACAGTCTTGGGATAAATGCATTGAAGGTGTTCACAGCCCAGGTAGCTTTAGCAGGCCTTACTGGCTTCAACATTACAAACTGAATGAACCACCCACAGTGTTTAACCACCACATGTCATATACCAGCACTGTATGCCTTCTTGTTTGTCACACACTAAAACCTACATACAAATATGTGCATACTAACCTTCACCAACATATATATCCCCCCTTCACAAACAGTTGCAATATGTCCCCTGCTCTATGCACATATACAGATGTGAATATATATGACACATATATATTTCTCTGTATGTGTGTGGCATACACACACATGGTCCACACTGTTATAAGTCCCTGGACCTCACAGCTGAACTGTTGGGCCTTGCTGCAACACAAACAGGTGTCACATATGAACACAGACTAACATTAGGGGGGGTATATATGGCAACAGATGCTAGATAAGCATACTAGACTGCTACAACACTTTCCAGTGCTAAGCTACACTTTAATATGACTATCATGCATGCGTTGTTCTGTCACATCCATATTTATATAATGTCAGCGCTAATCCCCCCAACAGCCATTGGCCACACTACTGTACAGAACACAGATAACATGGATCAGATCTTTGACATTTAATGCTGAGCTACACATTTCACAGGTACGTCCCACTGCCCAGAGGTACACACAGTATTGTCCATAGCAGTAGTTAAGCAGAACCTATGTGCAGAAAGAAGTACTGCTGCCACATATGAATGTTTCACATTATGTAGACTATTCTTCAATAACATCTACTACATGTCAGTAAATACATATGTGTCATATACCTTTCCTTTGTATAATTTAGTAATATTTATTTTTCCTTTTCTCTCTCTCTCTGCCTCTCTCTCTCTCTGTCAGTCTCTGCAATAGAGTGATTGAGTTTGATGGCATAGATTGCAGCCTGCTTTTGTAGGAATTGCACATGAGCATGTGATGGCCTCTGCGCCAATTAGTGCCCACCATTTGCAAATTGTATGCAGCCTGCTGTGTAGTAATTGAAGTAATCACTGTCATATTTACCCAGTACTATAAATTGCTGACTCATGTAGGCGTGGCCCTTTCAGCTTTCCAAGATGGAGATCATCCTTATTTGGTATGGACATCATTGTTTAAGACAGAAGGTTGGAATAGTTATTATATCAGAAGCCAGGTGTGTAGCCAGAGATTTACATTTTGTACTCAGACCTAATGTTACCTGCGGTGGTGGTGCTGTGGTAGCATTGTCACCTCTCAGTAAGGCACTGTCCGGTTCGATTCTCAATTAGATCGTCTTCTGTGTGAAGACATGTGCGAATGGGCATACCTTCATTGAATGTTGTTCATCAGGGTTGATAACTCGGCATGTAAAAATCAACTACCAATCATTAGCGGACTGGAGTTCCACTGTGGGAAAAAGCCAAAAGACACAACAACTCAGACCTAATGTGGCTGCTTCCAGTACCCACTTGTCAGTGTACAAATGTACTCACCCCTCAAAATGCTACCCCAAGATACATGGAACAATGTGCTTTCTTTTCAACTGTTACAATTAACTGCCATACAAAGCTAGTTATATAGATGTATTCCTTTGGCACAAGAATTGTTTGTGAACTGCTATACTGTGAATATTAATTTACACAGTTCTAAACATTTTGTGCTTTTTTAGTGTTGACAGCACGAGCTGCTCAGACAAACTGGACACATTTCAGTACTGTGAGTATGCTTACCTACATCCTTGGTAGACCCTGCACACACAGGTAAATTTTACATGTGGGTAGGGTTGCAGAAGTACAGAGAGTGTAAGTAGTATTGTGTGCATTTTATCTGCTCAACTTACAGGGTTGCTGTGTATATGTTACTTTATCAAGGAATGTAGTCTGTCTGTGTAACTCCCAATTGTGGACCTATCCACATTATAGCCAGAGAATTACCTGTTAATTTTTGTCTGTGCACCACACAGGTCTTTTCACCAATAGAGCAATGGCATTCTTACAGTTGGTTGCTACCAGTATATGGCTACATCCATTTGTATTTCAGTGTTTTATTCCTACATAAGGGTATGTTTCCAAAAGTCCTTCCAAAGCTATTTGCACAGTGCGTAACAGCAGAAACGCTAATATGCATCTGTGTTTCTGACTGCTCTCTGCCCTAAACAGATATGCCAGTATTTGTCCTGCTGTGATACTGTGTGATGTTGTAAGGTGATGGTATAACATTATTTCCTGCTAGAATGGCTGCTTCTCTTATCACAGTCATGTAATGAAATCTCACAACAACTTTTGGTCAACATCCACAGAACAAGTTGTGTGGTATGGTATTCCTAATTTTCCTTTACATTCACTCATTCTGATGCATGATATAATTATTTAAGCACCAACTACTGCGGCTTAGTGGTATTTCATGTTGTGTAGTGTGTGCAAGATCCGGGGTTCAAGACTTACAGAGGTGTTTTATTTTGTTCCTGAGCAGATCAAGGGCCCTCACATACAGAGTGACTAAGGCACTTTTAAACAGTTGTAAGCGGGTCTGTGTGGGTTTGCGCAATGCCTCATATTAATTAGCCAAGCGCAAACAAGGGCAAACCCACACAAACCCGCTCACTACTGCTTAATAGTGCTTACTCCTGCTCACCCCCCGCGCTAATTGCTTTGAAAGAAAAGAAAAATGGGGAGATAGGAAAGTGGTGAAAAAGGGGCACAAAGAGGGAAAGACAGTATGGAAAATAGCTCAGAATGTGCAGGACGGGTGTACGGAAGGTCCATAGCTGTCCATTTCTTCAACAGCAACAGCGGTGCTTATGCAATAAATTTGGAGGTAGATATGAACCCTTCAACCCCTGAGAGAGGAGTGAGGACAACAAAGTATGTTGTAATGCCAATTAAATAACATTCCATGTGTCCAGTGGACATGTGTGCAAAATTGACAGCTATGTACGGGGCATAATTTTTTTTTTTGGGAAAACATTACCCTTTTTTTTCAGGTGAGAGTGGTATGTGGGATAGGGGAAGTAGGTATATTTGAAAGGTAGGTTGGGGAAGTAAACAGACAAGACAAACAAGACACATACAGGGGTGGTATATGACACATGTGGTGGGTGAACACCTTTGATGGGGAGGGATGTTTGGAAATTGCATGCCCATGAGCCCCCAGATGGAAACAGTGGGACTGAGGTCCCCTCCCATGGGCAGTCACCACTGCACCTTCACGGCCCAGAAAGTGTCTGTGCTGGGGGCTGTGTAGGAGGGGCAGGCTGACCCATGAGTTGTGCCACTTGGGCCTCAAGCTGGCATAGTGGTTCTGCAACAGAACTTTCAATCTCTCTACGCACCACAGCCCAAACCATACGAAGGGTGATAGGTGCCTCTCCGCCCATGCTTGCATGGGGGAGCTGAGCCCCATCCCCTGCAGTGGTTCCACCTGAAGGTGGCATAGGGCCAATGGAGGAAGAGGTCCCAGGCTGGGCACCAGATTTGCTGGTGCCAGGTGCCATGGCCAGCTGAGGTGGGACAAGTGGGTCTGCTGGGACCGGCCTTCCCATACAAACTATGTTTTGGAGAGTTTAATAAAGATATGGGTTAGTAACAGTCAACAGCATTCCCAATTAGTTATAACAGCATGCAGAAGTATTACCATTAACCCAACACACCAGATTTTCAACAGTTTAAAAGCAAGCATAACACATGCATATATAGAACAATAGTGGACATTACAACAGCATGAAGATTTAATTGATGGCAACAGGCCACCAATATTGTGGTATTTTAACAGGGCACATGCATAGAAATAAATGCAAATATTTATAAACCAATAGGACATATGTCCCAACAAATGTTTTGAGATTAGACATACCGATTGAGGTGTGGAATTGCATTTTTTATGCACATACAGTAGCGTGGGAAAAGATAGCTCAATTAACAACTTATATATCCTTCTAGTTTTCACTACATTCCTATTAACTGCAGTTATATGTCCCTTACATGTATTATTACACTACCCAATGTCCTTATATTGTGCAATTGGATTTTGCTAGATCATTATATACATGAGCTGTATCTGACATACAAACTGTCCAAGATGCAGATGTTACTGCAACATATTTTGATAATTGCTCACACACACTACTGCTAAGATGGTATACTGACAGCTCTACTTTCATATAATTATCTACATATGTTCAGGTGAAAGTATCAGTTATATGTGGACAGCTCCCTACATTTCTGACAGCACACTGACATTTCTGGGGAACACAATACCAAGCTACTCATGTGCCAGATTAACCTGTACATGCTGGCATGAACCAACAGTTGAGGGCTGTACATATGCATACAAGCTACTGGCACTCCCTTCATCCACGTTATATGGGCCTACCCAAGTGTGGATTGACCCTGCTTAATACAACACTACTATTTGTAGAATGCAAGAGTACAACGACATATCAAAGAAAATGACACAGACGCACTCCATGAATCATACATTTATTAAAGGATTATTACACCTTTATTTATTGGGTTAAAATACCTTTTGAAGGCTCTCTCATTTATTTTATATAACAGTACATGCAGAATAATTACTAACCTGCCTCATGGTGCAGCCTTTGCAGCCTATCTTCATGGGCTTGTAGATTCATAGCCCAGTCACCTGCAGCTGTGAAGTAAATGCAGTGATATTGAGACATACCTATCCATAGTATAGACAAGCATGGCAATTCTTAACTACTTAATACAATGGCTACTTACTCAGTACTGGGGCATTAGGAGTTGTACAGGGAGTCCTGGATCCATCGGTCCAGTTTATCACCCCTATGCCACTTCAGGTCAGAATAATGGTGCCTGACCAGCTCACCAGTCCGAGGAACACCAGTGGCACTGATGAGATCATGGGCAAGACTGTTCCAGGCCTCCGTTTTATATTGGGTACCCTGGTACTGGCTCTGTAGGAGTCTTTACTCATGTTTTTGGATGAGGAGCCAAACCATAATTTTGGACTCCTGGATGCCCCAGAGTTGCGCTCTAAAATGAGTGCCCTCACCTACACCAGCCATGGTGACTGCAGAAGGAAGCTACAACCAGTTATAGCAACTATTCCCGCCTGTGGAGATTAAATATGCCTCATTTCCCACACATATTTGTGATTGGCCAGTTTTGGAAAAGCTCAGCTGTGGGCACGCCTGCTTAGCTGATGTTGGCAATGTTTAAAATCCCTTTGATAGATATGTCTCTGTTGAAAGTACATGTTTGTGAAATGCTATCACGGCTTAGTGGTTAAGTACTGTGACTATAGTGCACAGTGTCCTGAGTTCAAGCCCTGTCACTGCTTTTTGTTTTCCTGCTGGGCAGACCTGACTGGTTAAGGAACAGGAAAGCAGGTGTGAGCGTGTTTACCCGATGTTGCCCGATGTTACTCTGGTTAGCACGGAGTTCCGCGAAGGTAATCAGCAGTAACGTGCGGTGAGCCTGTGTTACTCCTCCTTAGCATAGCACAGCTACATGCAAATGTATTTAAATATGCTCAATACTGGTAAAATGTGGTTAGCAGTGCTTTATATTGCTTAAAATAAGGTACTCTTGCCTCAGAAGTTATAAACATTTCACCTTCATATATATAATTCACGCACTACTAAATTTAACATTTCAATGCTTTTTACAAAACTTATACATAAAAAATGTCAGGAAATGTTTTTGTATACAGATTTCACACAGAAAGTGGAATGTACAGTAGTGGGACTCGAACCGGGAATGTCTTCTTTTTGTGCGAAAACTCTAACCACTACACTATTGCTATGTTGCTTAATTTACATATATTTTTCTTATTATCCTCTTCTGGTGTCTAAGCTGCTGTAACTGTAGCTAAGCAATGGGCAAATCCGGGCAAACCCACGCAACTACGGGCAGCTATATTGGAAGAAAAAAAAAATTAATTATTTTTATTTTTTATTCTGTTAGTTGTTGAATATATGGGGGAGTGTAGTGTTACATTGTACACTTATGAGCAGACTCGCTCATTTAAATGTGAAGCTGCGGCATTTCTTCATTGCAGGAGTGTGGATATTTGGACTGCTCGACAGTCCAACATGCCCCCTAAACTCGTCCATGATCCGTGTAAGCTTTGGAGTTGAGGCAGTGCACCCTCATTAATATGCATGACGAGCTGCCATCATACTCTTACCCTGGCGCTTCTGTGCAAGACTAATCTAGTCTTACACGGAAGATTAGTAAATCTGGGGGATATGTAACATATTCATATAGCTTCAGTTATATTGGACACTCTCATTTTAATGTATATTTCATGGACTCCTGGTTTTGGAGAGGTGGTAGATAGATGTTTTAGTTAAATTTTTAACTAAACCAGAAACTTTCATCACATCCATGATAAGTAAGTTTTCAGTAGATTTCAAGTCAACACAGAAGAAAGGTCCTTCAGTAAGTAACAACATGCACATTATAGTCAATGGCTTATAAATGTTTTCATTAAATATTAATGGTTTGAACAATACTGTCAAAAGAGCTGGTTTGCTTAAATAAATCAAAATGCATAAAGCCCAGATCATCTGTTTACAGGAAACCCATCTATTAAAAAAAGGCCTACAAAAATACTCATTCAATGGCTATAGCATTCTGGCTGATTCATGTTTTAAGACTAAGAGAAAGGGCACTCTTATTCTATGGAAAAATACTTATACTATGCCAAGAGTTATAGATACAATTTCAGATAAAGATGGGATGCTAATCATGGTTATTTTGGAAATCAGTAGGAAGTATTATACTTTGATTAATACATACTGTATACAAGGACTAAGTACTAAATATGTTCATAGGTTCATAGGTTGGTACTAGGCTATCTGCCCGAAGGCATTTATAAGCCTAGTCAGAATGTGTTGGCTTTCGCCACCCCCTTAGATTAGTTCCCTGTGCCTCTTTCCAGCAGAGCCACTGAAGTGATCCCAGAGATAAACTTTCCGTTTCCCATCTACTTGTCAAGGTTTTTTTTGAAGAGTGTTAGTGAGGAGCTCTGCCTAATGTAGATTGGGATCTTGTTCCAAAGCATGGGAAGTCTCTGGGAAAGGAATCTATCCCTCCAGCATGTCCTATTTATTGTTGTGGTGAGGTTTAGATCCCTAGAGTGTGTGGCTCAAGGGGATAAGGTTTTCTTTAGGTGGAGCATGTCCATCAGTTCTGGGTTGGACATGACCTTGTATGTCAGGCAGAGATCACCTCTGAGTAGGCCGTATGCAACCGAGTACAACTGGAGTTTCGTCAGTCGAGCTGCATAGGGCATCTGTTTGAGGCCAGTGATCCTCTTGGTGAGGTACTTCTGTGGTCTTTCCAACTGTTGCAGATGTCTTGTAAGGTACATCCCAAATGGGGCGTTGTACTCTATGATGGGTCTAATGAGTGATGAGTAGAGGGGCACAATGACCTCTTTTGATCTGGATGCAAACCCTTTTGTGATTAGGTGGGCCATGTAGAAGGATTTTCTAACCACTTTAGCAATGTGATTATCAAAGGTGAGATAACTATCTACTTGGATCCCCAGATACCTTATTACGTCTTCCATATTTAGGGGACTACCA
This sequence comes from Protopterus annectens, assembly GCF_019279795.1. Lineage (NCBI taxonomy): Eukaryota > Metazoa > Chordata > Ceratodontiformes > Protopteridae > Protopterus > Protopterus annectens. The sequence continues at coordinate 925,657,764 of NC_056725.1, read as the reverse complement.
CCTATGTGGTAGTTTGTGGGTACTTTGTTTTTTCCAAAGGGGATAACTATGCACTTTTTGGCATTTAGCTTGAGGCCATGATTTTGACACCAGGTATCCATCTCAGAGAGACCCTTTTGGAGGATGTCTGTATCAGCCGGAGAGTCAATTATAGCCCCTAGTTTTCAGTCGTCTGTGGACTTGGTCAGCCATAATCCTCCTTTGCTTGCCTGTATCTCTGAGAAGTATATGCCAAACAGAAGGGGTCCTAGGACTGAGCCCTGGGGCATGTCACTTGTAACCGGTTTAAAGTCGGACCTAGCTCCTGCAACTCTCACCATATGGGTTCTGTCCGTGAGCCAGTTGGCAACCCATCTTGTGATGTAGGGGGTTATTTTCAGGCTGTTGGGCTTGTCTGTAATACCAGAATGGGGAATGGTGTCAAAGACCTTAGCGAGGTCTAGGTAGGCTGTGTGTACTACCTTTCACTCGTCTATAGCCTTGGTAACTGTCTCAAAGAAGTCCACCAGGTTTAGGAGGCATGATCTGCCTTTAACAAAGCCAAACTGGGTAGGGTCCAGTGTTTGGAAGTTCCCAATGTCTCTGTTAATGAGTTCCATGATGATGTGCTCTATAGCCTTGTAGACCAAGCTAGTTAGGCTTATAGGACATAGTTTCCGGGGTCTGTTGCGGTTCCACCTTTGTGGAGTGGAATAACCATTGCTGTGCACCACTCTATGGGTATGTAGCCTGTGGAGAGGCTGATTTTGAACTGTGTGTTTAGGTGAGGGGTTAGTTCGTCTTTGAGCTCATGTAGGATGCAACCTGGGACACCGTCTGGTCCCATTGATGCTGTGTTTTTGGCTTTGGAGAGGGCAGTTTTAACCTGAGTGTCTGTGATTTCAGGGACTCTACATTCTTCTGGTATGGTTATGGGCCCTTTTGGGGGTGAGAGGGGGGTGAAATTTGTGCTGAACCTGTCTGCCAGGTTGTTGGCAATATCAGTTGGTTCAGTGTATTTTGTGCCATTCTGCACTATGTCCGAGCAGATCTGAGCATTGCCACTTAAATTCTTGACATAGCTAAAGAATGTCTTGTGGTTATCTTTGGAGTCCTTGGCAATTTTTCTTTCAAAGCTCGCCTTGGATGATTTTATGAGGGATCGAAGTTTCTTGCTGATACTGATCAGGGATGTCTTCCCTTCTTGGGATTTTACTCTTTTCTGTACTAGTTTCCTCCTCCTATTGTATAGCTTGTTTATGGCAGGAGTCCACCAGACTGGTTTCCTTTTCTTGGAGGAGTGAGTCTTGGTTTTGCTTGGGATGGCATAATCCATGCATTCTTGTAGCTGCCTGTAGAATGCATTAGTAAAGGATTTTGCAGCTTGGGCAGTGTTATACTTCAGCATGGGGGCTTTGAAACTTTCCACCTTGGTCTTAAATAATGTGAAGTTTGCTTTTGAAAAGTTTTTCATGGTGGTTTTCTTGTCCGGGGGTGGGGGCGGAATATGGCTATCCAAAGTGATTTGTTTATGGTCAGATCTAACCAGCAAGGGGACAAATATCTTGACCTGATTACTTTAAATGCAAAAGGGGAAATTATAGCAACAGGTGACTTTAACTGCCTATTATCAGGCAATGATACTTCTAGAAATGGTAAAATAAAACTAACATCTCAAGCCAAGAAGTTAAATGACTTTACAAACCAGATGAACCTTAAAGATATATATGATCTAAGAGAACATTATTCCTTATTCTATACTCACTATTCATATCAGTTTGGTACACAAATAAACATTGCTAAGGTCTTTGTATCAAATAACATATACTCAGAAATAAGTGTCATATCTATAATGACTTGTCCACTTTCAGACCATAATGCTATAAACTTTACATTAACTACGCATACAGATGATTTAAGATTTCTACAGAGAATTCCTGCTTATATAACTAAGTTAATAGACTTTAGGGAATGGATAATGAAAGAAATAGACATGTTTATGGAAACAAATGATAATGGTGAAGTGATTGATATTAATCTATGGGACACCTTTAAAGTTTATATATATGGTAGAATAAAATCTTGGTACCTTAAAAAAAGGAGAGAGTGGGACAAAGAACTTTTAGACTTACCAAAAAAATAGACAACATAAAAATGGATGCAAAACCAAATAACAAAGTAGCACATAATGAAATTAGTAAGTTAAATCAAAAATACTTAGAAGTTATAAATCATAAGGTAGCCATAAACCTGGTAATAGTGAAATTACAATATTATGCTGTAAATACTAAATATTTACATAAAATAGCAGTAAGATCCAAAAAATAAACAATCAAAATCTTATTAATGAGATTAAATATAAAAGTGATGATTCATTTAAGAGTACATCTAACTTACTGGGCATATTAGAAGTGTTCAAAAACTACTATAAAGATATAAATAATAACACACCACTTTTGGAGACAGATAATGTAATAAATGCTTTTATTCAAGAAAATATAACTACTAAGGTGTCAATGCAACAAAATAACATATTAAACAAACAAATAACACAAACAAAAGTGAAAGAGCAAATAAAAAAAATTAAAAGATAAAGCTCCAGGACTAGATGGAATAATTCCTGAACTATATAAGATTTTTCCTGAATATATAATAATGAAAATTATGAGTGCTTTTACTATGGTTAAGCAGAAATGTATAACACCCCCATCATGGAAATATTCAATTATCTCCCCCATTTTAAAACAGAGTAAGGACCCCAAATCTTGTGATTCATATAGGTCAATTTTGTTACTAAACACTGATGATAAAATTTTCATATTAGCTAATAGGATAACGAAAATATTATCTAATCTAATACATAATGATCAGAATGGGTTCATTCTTCATAGAAAAGTGCAAGATAACATTATTAAATTACTATCATTAATAGACATAGCATGCAAATAAAAAACAACAACTATTATCAGCCTAGACATAGAAAAGGCTTTTGATTCTATTAGTTGGTCTTATCGACAAAGAATTCTGATTGGTTTTGAATTCTCCTCAGATTTTGTCAACTTATTAATGGAAATTTATAGTGGGGCACAAGTTTATGTGAAAATCGGATCATGTCTATCCTCACCACAAGAAATCCTCAAGAGAACTAGACAAGGTTGTCCTTTGTCGCCATTATAATTGATTGTAATTACAACATTAAACAATTCCTGTTTCTTATATTCCCTATAGCATACTCCCTGATTGCATAGATTCTTTTAACATCAATGCAATGCAAAACTTAAAGGAAAATAATTTGATATTCTGGCATCAGTTTATTGAAAATAAGAGTATTAAACCACTAAACTCTCTTCTATATAGTTTGGATAATAGTCACGACAGTTGGTTGTTTATACACTCATTATGGCAGTTTATAGAAAACAAAATGAGAGTATCAATCAACCTAGAGACTGAATCTATACCTAGTTTGATCCAGGTTTTTATTAGATGTCTTCAAAAGACAGATGATCAAAAATTAAGTATCTCACCTTTCTATATGATACTAAGAGAAGACACTCTAAAGTTTGCCTCAGAGTTTTGGAATTAAGATGTAAAGATTAATGGAGAACAAATATCTGATGAATCCAAAAATTATTATTGAATTCTATGTATGGTACCTCTTCTTTATTATATTGGAGACTGTATACATGGACATTTATGAATAGGAGTTATAGAACTCATAACATTATTCATAAAAAAAATAGCATGGCAAAAATTAAAAACCTTTTGAACAAATACTGACAACTTATGGATAAAATGATTGTTTATCACGGATGAATGTAAATATTGTAAATAGTTTTGTTATTGTTTTATTGTGCGTGCTATATGTATATTTGCATATGTTTATAATGAAAACAAAATAAAAATGTTTTTTGGAAAAAAAAAACAACATGCAGCAAGTAGTTTGCATTATCTTTGAATAATGGTTTGTCTTGTAAAATCTCAAAGGTTACCACTGTGGGCACCTGGAAAGGTGACAACCATTTTATACCACAACATGTATATCAGCTGCACAGTCCAGTACATTCCTCCATTCCCAGCCACCCCAGCACACACACACACACACACACACACACACACACACACACACACACACACACACACACACACACACACACACCTTCTCTCTTTCTGTATAATGGT
>NC_056725.1:925553606-925648606 GCF_019279795.1 Protopterus annectens | reverse complement strand
TTCAGCACATAAATGTATGAACCATCAGTTAATTGTAAATCAGCAATCAGTTATACAGAAGCTCAGTTGCAAACATTTCTAGAAGCTTCTATCTCCCCTACTTGAACTAAAAGTTAAAATCCTACAGAGCCAAAAGTTAAAATCCTACAGAGTCAAAAGTTCATTCTTACAGAGCAAAAAGTTAAAATCCTACACCGCCAAAAGTTAAAATCCTACATAGCAATTGAGCACATTCATCTCAAAAATGTTTTTTTCCTTTCTCAGTAACTATCTTACATATGAAGAACCATGTGGTAGGGATTTTAGTAGTCCTACTGAGTCATTAAAAACCCACATGCTTACTGATAGCTGGCCTCAACTTGCATGGCACCAAAATTCGAACATAATCTATTAGTGTTACTTAGTGCCTAATGAGGTTTGGAACAGACAGATTTGTCCAGAAACATCTTCAAGTGGGGCTAGATAAATAGAGTAGTATGAATTAGGAGGATAAGGGGAAGATAGGGTTAAATAGGAATGAGAGATGATTGGGAGGAAATGAAGTAAGGGTAGGGAGGGGCTTAAAGGGTTTTAGGCAAGTATAACTGGAGTAGGAGTGACATTTTTGGGGTGAACTTGCTAAAGCAATTTGTAGGTCCGTGACAACCTGTTGGTTGGTTGTAGGTTTTTTTTGTTTGTTTTTTTTTACGGTACACTGACATGTTACAGTATAAGTGAGCTGGGGAAGTCTTGGCGGATTACTGTTTTCTCTGCCCATACAGTTTATTTACTTGGGGTAAGTCATTGCTGCTTGGGTGGTCTTTCAGGTAGTAGCATTTTTGTGTTTAATTTGTTTTGCTTGTGGTTGTGGTTTGATGCTGCTAAGTTTGTTTAATTTGTTGTTGTGCCATTTCTTGGTTTCAGCTGATGGTTGGCTGGAGTCTGCTGTATTTGTGAATCAGGGAGCTGTGGGCTGGCAGCTTCCTTTCATTTGGACTGGTGAAGAAGATGTCTTCACAGCGATTGAGAGTTGAAGTTGAATTAATGGAAAAGAGAAGAACCATAGCATGTTAAGCAAGAGTGGTCACAGACATGTCTGGTGCATCAGGTGTCTCATCTGTACTGAGTTTCACAGAGGCCCTGTGTTGTTTGCTAGTAAAGGTTTGGTGGTCAGTTATAGGTGATGGTGCCTTCATGAGTGGTACAGTGTGTTGGGTTGGTGTGGGGCTTTACTTCCTTAGTGAGCTGGTTTTGGTCCATGTGTTGGTGGATCACTGGTCAAAGCAGGTGCTCCTTTGAAGCTGCTATCTGCTTTTCCCAGGTCCCATGTGAGGTGAAGTAATGGCTGGCACTGTGCATGCGCATGGCGGCAATAATTGCCAGAGTAGGGCCGTATCATTTAATTGTGCAATTTCTTCATGGAAAGACAAGAAAGTTAAAGGAGTATGCTGCAGTTGTATAGCATTTTGCAGTATACCCAGATTCATGCCTCTAATGGCTGTGTATTTAAGTGATGATCATGTCAGATCGCAGTTTGAAAATCAGGACATATATTTGAGTTTGGGCCTCCTACCATCGGCATAGTCATGATAAGGCAAGACCTGTTATTCTATTAACTTTTCTAGTTTTCATGAGTTCCACTGGCTTTTGTGTGGGGGAGGACAATGTTTATGAAGTGTTCCTGACTTGAGGTTTTGTTTTCCCTGGTTTGGGGCTTTATTGGATTGATGGCACTGATGGGTTCAGAGGTTGTCTGGTCACTATCAAACAGTGGCTTCTGGAAACCATTAGCAAGTGGGGTTAGCACTTAATTCCTTGTGGTGGATTGTGGTTGGGTCCTGGTGCATTCCCAGTTTGGGATTCATGACTGTCATTTGTTTGCCATCCATTTCTAGGTTAAAATAAATAAATTAATGAATTAATTAAAGAAAAAAGAAAGAGAGAGAGAGAGAGAGAGAGAGAATTGTTGGCACAACTCTTCATTGCAAATGGAGTCCTTGCATTGTATGACAAGAGTTCATACTTCCTGGTGATATCAACTTGTGAAGCTTAAGAGCTTTCATTCCTGGTGGGGATGAAGGGCATTCAGTGTCAGTTTCTTTCAAGTGATGTCATAGATGGGGATATTTTAGTTCATCCTGGTGGTCAAGTAATTTCAACCTTAGTTTTGCTCGGTGTGTAGAGTTCTTGGGGCAGAGTGTTGCTTGGAGAGAGAGTTTTGAGTGCTTTTATACTATCAGACTTATAGCAAAGAAATAATAGCATACAGTGGCAGGGACATCTTGCCAAAAGTGCTGCAGAAGGAGGGGAGCCTCGGGGGCAGGGTTTGTTAAGCTGTAATGGATTTGAATGGCTGTCTTTGAAGTGCTAACCACTAGCAGGGCCAAATGAGTTTTTGTTAGGTAGGATGAATGATGTTGCCATTGCTTATGGGTAGAAGCATGGCCATTTAGCAGGGGCTCTTTGTGCACATGCACAGCACAACTGACAGACTGTAGGGAGCCATGTTCCTCTCAGTGGTGTAATACATGCAATAGCAAATAGCACATAATGAAACTTGTTGTTAAAGCAATATATATATATGTATATATATATATATATATATATATATATATATATATATATATATTTATATATATTTTTTTTTTTATTGCTGGGGCAAAGTTTCCTGCAACTGACATCCTTGCCAGCTGTTTTAAGTTAACTCCCATGTAAGATAACTTTTAGCAATTTCGGTTGTTATAAAGACAGGTGTAGTACTACTGTCTATTATGGATTTTTTTTTTTATGGCTATGAAGGTGCTGGATGTTTAGTCTAATTAATAGACTTTGAAACTGTACCATAAATTAAGTAAATATAGAAATAGGTAAATGTTTTTTTTTTTTAGTTTTTTTTTTGGGGGGGGGTAAATAGGGGACATGCAGTTTCATTAAAGTGTCTGCTATTTTTACCAGGGTACTAAGTCATAGCTAGGACCTGGGATTTAAGTTGTCTAAACCAATTCTCGGGGTGGTCCTGGATATTTTGAAATGATTTTATTTTATGGAGAATGTCAACTTTGCAGCTTTAAAAAAACTGCTGCCAAGAACACTACTCTAGGTTTTCATACATTGTGGTTTCTAGCAGATTAGTGGCAAACCATTGCAGACTGAAGTTAAGGTGCACCCTCTTCCAGTTTAGAATTCATGACAATGTGCGAAGTACGCAATCGGTAGCAAGGGATTTGGGCACTCAGGCTGAGAGTAGCTTGATTTCTGATGGCCATGTTGCTTCTGTGGTTCGATAGCTTTCTACATGACACACCTCATAGGTAAAGGTATCTCATCCAGGGATGGAGAGGTCCTAACATCCTTGTACTCTTCCATTATAAGGCTTATTGAGTAAAACACCCTCTTTGGCATGTACCACACTACGCAAATCCAGCAGCTGGAGAGACCAGAGGTTCCGCACCTGGAGAATCCAGGGCCTTAAACATTTACCCTACACAGGCTAAAAGCCCTGTCTCTGTACTCAGTTTCATACAGACTCCGCATGGGTGACCTTTGCCTTGCATACAATGCAATCTCAAACCCCACCTTGATGGGACTGCTGCATATCCGCAAGCTGGGCTACACTGGAGTAACCCGTATGCGGGACCTCAACCTATTTTGAGATATCAATAGGACTTGCTGGTGAGACAGATTGGGTCCCACAGACTTCCCAATCTGTGAAATAGAATCCCTTTATTGAGAATGCAGACAACTGGAATGCCTGGCAGGCATCCCAGCCCATCACTCATCACTTCATACTTTATAGAAGGCATGGATATGGCTGCCAGCAAGTTCAGACCTCATATCCTATGGAAACTGATGTACTCAAAACCTGTTATACTGTCAATTTAGCAGTGGTTCTGGAAAGGTTAAATGCAATTTAGGGAGGCTGTCAGTATACAACCATGGATCTATGGGGTATCAGTGAAGCAGATAGGTTTGGGGGGTTTAGAACTTGGCTTATTGTGGGTTTCTCCTCTTGTTCTTCAGATTGCATGTGTTATTTCTTGGCAATAATCAGTTTTATGGGCAGAAGTATGAAATATTTGAAATTCTTTTAACTCTGATTATTGTCTTTCCTGCCATCTACATCACGAGGAGCATTGTTCCTTAAGAAAGTAGAGCAGAGCAAATGGTGGCTTAGCAAATCATCAAGAAGTCAGAAATTAAAGCCTGACACTGGAGATTCAGGATTATACCCTTCAGAGAATTCATGGCAGTACAGGATTTGTTATTCTATCAAGTTGGTAGGTGCAACGGGTAATTGACGTTAGTTTTGGGGCTGGGTCCTTCCATTATTTATAGCTAACTTACTGTCAATGGTAGAGGATGGCCATAAGTATATTGTGATGGGGCACAGACACAGGTTAATGGGTTGATTACCAGCTTTAATTGGAGGGGGTCACAGAGCTGGTAATGAGGAAGAGTTTGAATTGGTGAATGTGGGGAATGATGGGGTGCTCCTTCAAGAGGGGTTTTACCTGTTTTTAGCACTGTAACTTTATTGCTGGGTACAGGTTGTGGTTTGAGCCTTGGTGGAGTATAACAGCATATGAGATGCTGCCAAAGTGTTCACTTCTGCCACAAGAAGAGGTACTTTTGTTTAGTGTTAATATGGGTAAGTGAGTTTGCATGATTGTTTGTGTAGTACTGGTTACAGAACGCTCCTAAGATTGTTTTGTGGGAAGGGCACTGCATTAAATTATATTAACCTATACAGTGCATTTTTGGAATTTTTGGACAGAAGTTACAAGGTCAGTCGGGTATTCCTATTTCTCTAGTTACTGCTGTCTGGGTCATAAAGTTGCTCCTGCATTATGTTCCACCGCTGGTGGAAAAGGTCTTGCTGTGGAATAAGGTGGTTCTGGGTTCTTGAGAATAGGGAATGTGGTGTAGGGTAAAGGCTAATCAGTTGAGCAAGGGGACCCCTGGCAGTGTCTACAGTTAAATTTTTGGTTGTGACTGTACAAAGCTTGCATTTGTCTTTTATTTTCCAGATCAGCTGATGGAATTTTTCTACTGCTGGAATGAAGTTACAGATGGGGAGTGCAGAGTGGGCATTAGTGGGAGGCCCAAAGGAAGTGCTCTTGATAAGTGATGGATGCAACTGCGAAGGAATGGTTTCAACCAGTGGAGTGGTGGGTAATAGGGTTTCAGGTAATTTTATTTTGGTAAGTACGCAGATAGGCATGTCATAATTGGGTGGAACTCTTGGGGTGCATTTACAGTTACCTATTCAGTTTACTGTGTTGGTAGACGGCCATGATGTGCTCTGGTGATAGAAAGCTGAAATTGTTCATAGGGCGTGGTAGGTACTGATAATGTTACATACAGGGTTAGGGTCTAGATGAAGCAGCACAAGAACCATTGAAGGAAGGATGATGCAGGGGATATTGAGTATTTGTTTTTTGTGTTAAGCTGGGTAGGAGGTTCATTTAGGTTTCTTGGAGATTATGGTTCATTTTCAGCTGTCAATATGGAAATTGTAGGGTTTGTGGTGGTTGGGCTGCTAAAATGCCATGATGGCATTTAAAACATGTATGTTTATAATGCACAGTTGCTGTGATGTCAGGATTGTTGTTGTGCTGACCTCAGAGATCTCATTTGGATCTCATTTGGTTATTGCATTCATTGGGTGGCAAATTGGGTATAATGTAGCATGATAGGGGAGCTGGATGTGGGAGATAGCCATTAATTGCTCACCAGCAGCACTCTGCATTAGCTGCCTGAAGAGGCATCAGTAAGGCACGTAATTGCCTAATTAATACAGTCCATAAACTAACAGCATGCCGATATAACCTAGTTTTAGATGCGTGCATCTCGTGAAGGCAAACATATTGTGCTGTAGCCATATTAAGGTATAGGAACATCTGTTACTGTGCTTATTAATATGATATTTGTACTGAAACAAAGCCTGGGGAGATACTGAATGTTTTTTAAGTACTGAGCTGTGCATTTTCCACTGCAGAATATAATGTACCTTCATAACTGAAGTAGCTTGGAGAGGGCGTACATGAAAGAGTTAATGTTTTAAGTACAACTAAAATGGCTGAATAAGATGATAAACTGTTCTTTACCATAAGAAACTGTTGTTGTACAGGCAATCTCTGTAAGCTTTACCCTCTCATATATCCTACTCAGTCCCCTATCTCTTTCATAGGTTCATAGGTTCATAGGTTCATACTAGGCTATCTGCCCTGGGGCAATTATAAGCCTATCCCGATTCTGTATGGCTTACACCACCCCTTGATTTGAGTATACTGTGCCCTTTTTAAGTTTAGTTTACTGTGCCTCTGTCTAATAGTGACACGGGAGTAATCCCTGGGACAAACCTACGATCCCCCATCCACCTATCGAGCTTCTTCTTGAAGAGATTCAGTGAGATGCTCTGCCTCACATGAACTAGAATTCTATTCCAGAGCGAAGGGAGCCTCTGGGTTATGAACCTGTCCCTCCAGCAAGTTTTATTTATTTCTGTGCTGAGGTTCAAGTCCCTCGAGGGTGTGGCTCTAAGGGATTTAGATTTACTGAGGTGGAGCATGTCCATTAATACTGGATTTGACATAGCTTTGTATGTCAGGCATAGATCGCCTCGAAGTAGGCGGTATGCAACTGAGTAGAGCTGGAGTTTTTTTAACCGAGCCACATATGGCATCTGTTTGAGACCCATGATCCTCTTGGTGAGATACGTTTGGGGTCTTTCTAATTGCTGCAGGTGACGGGTAAGGTACATCCCAAAAGGGGCATTGTATTCTATGATGGGCCTGATGAGGGATGAATAAAGGGGCACAATTACCTCTCTTGATCTAGATGTGAAACCCTTCGTGATGAGGTGGGCTATGTAGAAGGTCTTTCTAACCACTTTGGCAATGTGGTTTTCAAAGGAGAGATTGCTATCAACTTGGGTACCCAGGTCCCTAATAACTTTCTCTGTACTTAATAGGTTACCGCCTATGTGGTAATTTGTGGGCACATTGTTTTTGCCAAAGGGTATGACTATACATTTTTTGGCATTTAGCTTTAAACCATGGTGCTGGCACCAGTTATCTGTCTCTGTGAGACCTTTTTGAAGGATGTTTGTGTCAGCTGGAGAGTTGATTATGGCGCCCAGTTTGCAGTCGGCTGCGAACTTGGTGAGCCATAGTCCTCCCATGTTTGCCTGTACCTCGGAAAAATATATACCGAACAAGAGTGGTCCCAAGACAGAACCTCGTGGGATGCCACTTGTGACCGGTTTTGAGTCTGACATGGCTCCAGCAACTCTCACTCTGTGGGTTCTGTCTTTGAGCCAGTTTGTGACCCATCTTGTGACATAGGGGTTTATATTTAAGCTGGATAGCTTATCTATGATGCCCGAGTGGGGTATTGTGTCAAATGCCTTTGCAAGGTCCAGATAGGCTGTGTGGACTACCTTCCCTTCATCTATGGCTTTGGTGACTGTTTTGAAGAAGTCAACCAGGTTCAAAAGGCAGGATCTGCCCTTGACAAAGCCAAACTGGGTAGGATCTAGTGTCTGTAGGTCCCCAATGTCTTTGTTTATGAGCTCCATGATGATCTTCTCCGTAGCCTTGCAGACTAAGCTAGTCAGGCTTATGGGGTGATAGTTTCCAGGGTCCGTAGAGGCTCCACCTTTGTGGAGTGGGACCACTGTTGCTGTATGCCATTCTGTGGGCACATATCCTGTAGTGAGGCTGAGATTGTATAGCTGTTTTATTTGAGGGATTAGTTCCTCTTGGAGTTCATGTAGGACGCAACCTGGGATGCCATCTGGTCCCATGGAAGCAGTGTTTTTTGCTTTGGAGAGGGCAGCCTTCACCTGAGCATCAGAGATGTTTGGTGGGCAGCCATCTGCTGGGATAGATACTTGCTCTTTTGGGCGGGAATAGTGGAGGAGTTTGCACTGAACCTGTCTGCCAGGATATTGGCGATGTCTGTGGGTTCAGTGTATTTTTTGTCATTTAGAATTAACTCAGAACAAGTCTGGGAGTTGCATCCCAGGTTTCTAATATAACTGAAAAAAGCCTTATGATTGTCTTTGGTGTCCTGTGCAATTTTTCTCTTGAAGCTGGCCTTGGAGGATTTTATGAGGGATCGTAATTTTTTGATAGTACTGATCAGAGATGCCTTCCCTATTAGGGATTTTGCTCTATCATGTAGTAGCTTCCTCCTTCTGTTGTACAGTTTATTTATGGCAGGAGTCCACCAGATTGGATGCCTGCCTTTGGATGATTGGGTCTTGGTTTTGTTTGGGATAGCATGATCCATGCATTCCTGGAGATGTCCATAGAATGCGTTTATATAGGATTCTGCAGTTTGTGCCGTAGTTTCCACTGGCCCTGGGGCCTTGAAGGATTCCACTGCGGTTTTGAGAAGTGAGAAGTTCACTTTTGAGAAGTTTTTCACTGTGGTTTTCTGGGCTGGGGGTGGGGTCGGGATGTGGACATCCAGTGAAATTAATTTATGGTCTGATCTTACCAGTGAGGGATATACTTCTGGTGTGGAGCACAGAGTCCCCATGTTGATAATGATCAGGTCTAGTATGTTGTCCCCTCTTGTGGGAGTGGTGACTAGTTGTTATCCAGGTATTTTATCATTATCAGGTATTTTAACCTCTATCACCAGCCTACCCACGCCAGCCCCAGAGTGCTTATCTACACCAATGCGGCTGTTACCACATATTGAGGGATTTTAAAGTGCAGGGAATTGTTTTTCTCTTGCCATACAACTAAAAACAAAGTGTTTATCTTTACCAGAACCTGCATTAAGACCATACTAGATGTATTGAGTGCTCTTAGCCACTCGAGATTCCCACACCACAAACGGATTATAGTCGCTCCCTCCCTAAAAGAACCCACATATTCTGTTATATAGAACAAAGTGTTATAGTAAAGTGCTGAGCAATATACTAAAGTGGAAAGCTTTATAATACAGTGTAGAGCTATAAATTAAGGTGAAGAGCTTGCTATTAAAGTGGTGAATTAGTATTATTTCACTTACTGTTTTCTCCCACTGAAATGGAGTTTTGAATGATTGTTTTTTTTTCTTAAAACCTTGTGGTCTAGCTGGTCGCGCTCCGTTCACCTCACTCTGCTCAGCTCACTATGCTCCCCTACCCTGTCCCCAATCACCACCCAACCCCACTACCTCTACATTTATTCTAACCCCTAATCACCTGACCAGGAGCGGCCTTAGGTCAACTGGTGCCCTAGGCAAAATGGCTCCACAGCACACCACACCATGCGGTGCCCCCATCCTGGTCAATGTACACCAATTAAATACTGGAAAAGTGCCCCTGCTAGAGCGGTGCCCTAGGCAGCTGCCTAGTTGGCCTATGCCTAAGGCCGGCTATGCACCTGACCACTAGTCCACTCCTAATTACCTGACCTCTAGCCCTACCCACTTTTCCCACCTCCCTCCCACCCTCCATTCCAGTTACCTCCTATACTGATCCCACCCCAAACAACACATACCAAGCCAACACACCTCCACCCTTACACACAACCAACCAGGAATCCTAACTGAAAAAGTCACTCTAAAGACTATCATGTTACCCATACTCACATCCCTATCACTAGCTCCACTATCACTAACCTTCCTCACTTCCTTACAAACAAACCAACCACTGCACAATGACTCTTATCGTACTACCCACTCTAGCCCTCCCTCTCAAACCCACTCACACTTCTACATCTGCCCTACAATTATAAATCTCACAGCCCCTCTTATTCACTTAACACCAACTCATTACACTGGGAAAAACACACAGAGACCAATCTCACAAGCATTTAATATTAAAAAGCACATACTGACACTCCTACAAAATCTGCTACCCTCTGGTGACATACACCAAAATCCAGGTCCCCTCACAGCCAAACAAACATCTGACTTGCTCAACCTAAATCTCAACATATGAAGTATTACCAACAAGCTAACAGACCTACATGCATTCATAGCCCACTACAACCCTGATATACTCACCATTACAGAGACCTTGCTTAAACTCAGTATCCAAGATGAAGACCTCCTCACCCCATGGTATAATACACTTAGGTCTGATAGAATAAGCAGGAAAGGAGGAGGAGTAGCCATTCTCTTAAAAAACACCCTTAACCTCCAGCTCCTGCACACCACACCACCCACATTTCAAAATGATGAATTCCTATTTTCTGTCCTCTCCTTAAGAAACACCAAGAAGATCAATACAATATGCTGCTACAAACCTCCAGGCAATAACTCACTCATTATAGAAGACATCCTACACTGGACAAAGGACAACCTACCACAGGAAACAATCCTACTAGGAGACCTTAACATCGACTGGACAACCTGTAACTCCAGCAGCCCATCTACACATATCAACTTACATGGGTTCTCTCAACTAATTGAAGAACCAACTAGAATAGATAAGAAAACAATAAAAGAATCTATACTGGACTGGACACTGACCAACTATCCCAAGCAAAACTATATAGTAGGCTGTCTTCCAGATGATCTAAGTGATCATCTCCCCACCTTCCTACTCCACAAACACTTCAATCACCCCAAACCACTTGTCTGCAATCTAATACGAGATTACCATAACCTTACCCCACAATACCTAAATACTGACCTAACCCACCGCAACTGGGAACCACTACGAACCCTAGGGTTAAACCAGGCAGTAGACTACTTCAATACTACCTTCTCTAACATTATTAACAGTCTTGCTCCCAGCAGAAAGATCAGAGTTAAGGCCAAATACGCACCCTGGCTAAGTAGGGCCACTAGAGCCTTGCTAAAACCAGAGATAAAGCTTGGAAAATCTGGAAGACTGACAATACCCCTTGCTCCAGGCAATACTATCAACAGCTTAGGAACAAGGCCAAGGCAGAAGCCAAATTAAACAAACAAAACTATTTTCTTAGTGCCCAAAGCAAATATTCAAAGAATCCACAAAAATTCTGGCATGTCATTAACTCCCTACTAAAGCCAGGCAAAACCACTACTTCGGCACCTAACTCTACAGACAATAACCTAGACATAGCTTCTCAATTTAATAACCAGTTTACTAAGTCCATCTTAACCCTGTTCAGTCAAATAATCAAAAATAGCCTACCTCAGTCGCAACCCAACCTATCCCACACCACCCCCTCTTTCAGCCTATCACCTGTCCCCACCTCAACTATCAAAAAACTCCTCCTAAAATTCAAACCAACCACACTGGCAGGTGATAACATACCTGCTGCATACCTAAAAATGGCTAGTGACTCCATATAATATCCTGCCTCCATCCTAATCAACCGTTCTATACAAGAATCCTAAATACCCCAACTCTGGAAAGTATCTCACATCATTCCTCTCCATAAAGGTGGTAACTCCTATGACTTCTCCAACTACTGACCTATTGCCATTCTATGCCCCCTACCTAAAATTCATGAGAAATGCATCCACTTGCAGGTGATGACATTTCTTAACACACACATTCTCCTGTCTACTACATAACACGGTTTCCGTCCACATTACAGCAGTACCACTGCCCTTCTGTCCTTCTATAATCATATCAATCTTCACAGGAATAATTACAAATATGTATCAGCCATTTTCCTGGATCTTGCAAGTAAACGCCAACTACGTAACGAAAGTCAGGATGCTGACACGGAAGAATCACTGCTCGTACAAAAGATGAAAAATATTTAATGTAGAAACTCTACAGATAACACGTACATAGGTTAAGCGCTTTCAACTGTACTATACAGTCTTCATCAGAACAACTTCCTAATCAAAATATACAAGTTATATACTCTCCCATATTGTTCTTGATTGCTTAATTAATCCTGTTACCGCCAAAAAATCTTAAAAACATACTAACCACTTGTAAAATGTGTGTAAACGCTGTTTACTCACTACTATATAAAAAATACACATTAATCCCCTACTAATACTGTAATTTGTACCATAGACTTTCCTGGATCTCTCAAAACATTTGACATGGTCTCCCACTCCATCCTAGTAGACTCACTAACATCACTATCCTTCACCTCCTCTACTATAGCCTGGTTCAGAAGCTACCTCTCTGATAGGCAACAATCTGTCCAGTGGAAAGGAACTCTGTCTCCACAACTTCCACCACCATAGGAGTCCCACAGGGCTCTATACTGGGCCCGCTACTATTTTCTATATTCACAAATAACTTCTATAGCTCAACACAGCATGCCACACTCATTCAATATGCAGAAGATTCAACCCTGATCTGCTCCACCTCATCTCCCACCACCCTACAAACACTCACTCAGGATACCTTCAACTCTGTAGAGAAATAGATCTCAGGTATCCAACTAATTCTAAATCCCAATAAGACAAAATTGCTACTATTTTCCCCTAATAGATCAAAAAAACCTCTCCTTTACCAGGATGGGTCCACCATCTCCCCTTCTAATCACATCTCACATACCATAAAACTAGTACACAAAAAGCTAGACTCCCTATACAGGCACAAGTCCTTTCTCTCCCAAAAAGCTAGAGTCACTCTTGCACAAAGCCACCTCCTCTCAGCTCTATCTTAATCTTCACCCAAATCAGAAAGTGTGAGCTAGACAAACTAGAATCATGCTACAATAAGATAGCCAAGTTTGCTACAAACTCAACCTATAGAACCCGTCACTGTACTGCACTAAAATAACTAAAATGGCTTGAGCTACCACAGCTACTTAATTATCACAGTTACAGCCTACAATATTCTCAAATACTCTGAAAAAAACCCCTCAATATCCAGTATACTTACTCTCTAGACTGCAAACTGGTACATTAAATCTAGTGAAAAATCTCTCCTCTCCATCACCAAGGCTAATAATAATGCAGGGAAAACACTCTACTCCCACACCGTTGCCAGAAAATGGAACTCTCTTCCCCATTCCGTGTCCACTGCCCCTTCCACCTCTATATTCAAAAACTCCCTCAGTCTACTCATTTTTCACATCTTCATATATTTGGAGTGTTTTAGTAATTTCTTGTTGTATTATTATGTTCATCATGTATGTTGTAATCTGTTTAATACATCATATTTGTGTATTATATTTGCTGTACTGTTTTTGTATAACTAAATACCGGAGCTGTTGTCCCCGGGCCTCTGCTGAAAATGGACCTGGATTTTGGAATTTCCCGGTTAACAAATGCAAAATAAAATAAAATAAAATAAATAATAAATGAAGATATGCAATTGCCTCTGCGTGGTTTTTATAGGCAGTGGGCTTAGTGTTTGGTTGTCCAGTTGGCTGGTAATGCCCTTGGAATCTTTGCGAGGTTTTCATTAGGTGTGAGGTAAGGATCATTTAGTTCATGTGCATTGGTTATGCTAGGTTATGAGGCTATGTTTGCTACCTTAGCATAAGAGAGGGATCAGAGGTTGTTTTCAGCTGTTTAGGTAGCTGGTTATTTCTGCTAGTTATGTGATAGGAGGTGATGACTCGGATCCAGCTTGGTTAGGGAGGATGGGGTACACTGAATAATGATTGGCCTAATGCCTTAATGGTGGTTAGATTGCTGGAAGTTTGTCTGAGAGAGGGGGAACAGCCTGGTCAGGCTAATGAGTGGAGAAGAGGGGCAGTCCTGCCCTCTTCTGTTCCCCCTCTGGCGGTGAATGTTCAATTCAGTAAGTTGGGAAAGGCAAGTGAGTGGTTGCGCTGCTTGATAAGGAAAGGCAAGTGGATGGTTGTACTGCTTGATAAGTAAATAAGCAAGAGGGGGTAAGCTGCTTATTTGGTTGGAGGTAATTCAATAACTGGTAACTGAAGTGAGTGGTACACTGCTTCATACGTAAGTGAGTGGAGATATGGGCACTGCTTACTGATCAGAATGAGCGGGGGTCACACTGTCCAATGTTAATGTTACATGGATGTTATTTTCATCCATGCCATGTTTTGGTTGAAATTAATGAATATTGGTTAACAATCATGTTTATGGTTCATAGGTGTGTACTAGGCTAATGGCCCTGGAGCCTTTACAGGCCTAGCTCATAGGATTACCCTGGCATCGTGCCACCCGACCTTAGTTCCCAGTGCCTCTGTCAAGTAGGGCCACTGGAGTGATCCCCGGGGTGAATTTATTATTTACCATCCACTCATCATGATTTCTCTTGAAGAGGGCCAGTGAGGCTTGACATGTATGGGAAGTCTATCCTATAGCATGTGCAGTCTCTGGGTTATGAATCTATTCCTTCAGCTTCTTCGGTTGATTATGGTAATGAGGTTCACGTCTCTCGAGCATGTAGTGTGGAGAGATTGGGATTTCTTTAGAAGTAGGTGAAATGAGACAGAATAGTTGGAGTCTTTTGAGTCTCTCCATATAGGACAAGTGCTTAAGGCCCAAGATCCTCTTTGTGAGGTATTTTTGCAGCCTCTCCAGTTGTTGTAGGTGTCTAGTGAGGTACATGCCAATTGGGGCATGGTACTCGATGATTGGCCTAATGAGGGAAGAGTAGAGGAAGACAATGACCTCTTTCTTCCTGGATGCAAAAACCTTAGTAATGAGATGTGCCACATAGAAGGACTTTCTGACCACAGTGGCAATGTGGTGGTCAAAAGAGAGATTGTTGTCAACCTGTGTTCCCAGATCTCTTATGTCGCCTTCTGCATTCAGTGGACTACCATTGATGTGGTAATTCATGGGAACTGGGTTTTTCCCAAAGGGGATAAAGACATATTTTTTGGCATTGAGCTTAAGGCCATGGTTCTGACACCAGTCATTGGTCTCAGTGAGGCTTTTCTGTAGGATGTCAGCATCACTTGGGGAATTAATAATAACTCCCAACTTGCAATTCTTTGCGAACTTTGTCAGCCAGACTCTCTTCGTGTTGGCCTGAACTTCAGAGAAGTAGATACCAAACAGGAGAGGACCCAGGACTGGTCGACAGTCTGACTTGGAGTCAGCTACTTTCACACTGTGGGTTCTGTCTGAGAGCCAGTTTGCAACCCCCCCCCCTAGTGATATAGGGGTTTATGCCTAGCTTAGTAAGTTTTTCTATGATTCCTGAGTGGGGAATGGTATCAAAAGCCTTGGCCAGATTGAAGTAGGCTGTATGAACCACCTTGCCTTCATCCACAGCCCTGGTGACTGAATCAAAGAAGTCGACCAGGTTGAGCAGGCATGATCTACCCTTCACAAAACCAAACTGTGTGGGACCTAGAGTTTGGAGGTTCCCTATATCTTTCCATGAAGATGTGTTCCATAGCTATGCATATCAGACTTGTCAGGCTAATGGGGCGATATTTCCCAGGGTCTGTAGTTGCTCCTCCTTTGTGGAGAGGGATGACTGTAGCAGTGCACCATTCGGTAGGGACAAAGCCTGAGGTGAGGCTGTAATTGAACAGGGCACACAGGTGAGGTGCCAGTTCACTCTGTAGTTCATGTAGAACACACCCAGAGATATTGTCAGGTCCCATAGAAGCTGCATTCTTGGCCTTGGACAGTGCTGTTTTAACCTGTGCATTAGTAATATTGGGTGCCTGGCAATCTACTGGTATTGTGATTGGTCCTTTGATGGGTGAGAGAGGGGTAAAGTTGGCACTGAATCTGTTGGCCAGTATATTGGCAATATCTGTTGGCTCAGTATAGGAGGTGCCATTGTGCAACAGCACCAAGCAAATCTGGGTATTGCCAGGGAGATTCTTTACATAACTATAGAAGGCCTTGTGGTTGTCTTTACTATTTGCTGCAATTCTGTTTTCATAGCTAGATTTAGAGGATTTGATGAGGGATCTCAACTTTTTGTTGAGGCTGATAAGGGAGTTTTTCCAGTCTTGGGAATTCACCTTATTTCTCATCAGTTTCCTCCTTCTGTTGTAGAGTTTGTTTATGGCAGGGGACCACCACATTGGCTTCCTTTTTTGGAGGAGATCATCTCAGTTCTATTGGGTATGGCAAGATCCATGCATTTGTGTATGTGTTCATACAGGGTATCAGTGTATGATTTAGTGGTCATGCAGCTGTTCTCCAATTGCATGGGTGCGTGAAGTTAGCCACCTCTGTTTTTAGGAGCCCAAAGTTAGCTTTAGAAAAGTTTTTCATGGTGGTTACCTTTTCGGGGGGGGGGGGGGTTCAAGGTGATTAGTTTGTGGTCGGATCTAACCAGGGAGCAGTTGACTATTGGTACAGAGCAATAGTCGCCCATGTTAGTAATGACCAGGTCAAGGATGTTTCTACCTCTAGTGGGGGTAAGAATGAGCTTGCCCAGGGCATTGGAATTAATGAATTCCAGAAAATGTTGGGCAAGTGTATTGGTACATGAGTAGTTTCCCAAATAATGGAGGGGTAGTTGAAGTCACCCAGTATGAGAGTGTTAGGTTGGACCCTAATATTCTCCAGGGTACTTAGGAATGTGGAGTGTGAGTCTTGGGTCATGGTTGGTGACCTATAGCAGGCTATGACCTGAATCACTGTCTTACCTAATATTAGCTGCAACTAAAGTATCTCTGATGCATTATGTTGGCCTACCAGTCTGCAGGTGTGTGCATCCTTTATGAATATGGAAACACCACCGCCTTTGGAGCTTCGGTCCAAGTTCTGGAGCCGAAAGGTATGGAATGAGTTATATCCTGGTAGTGCAGGAGTGCTATCTGCTGCCTTGAACTAGGTCTCTGTTACAGCACAAATGTCGATGTTCTCCATTTTAAGGAGGAAGTTTAACAAAGGTCGTCAAATGTCATTCGGTGTGATATTTTTATTGAAGGGGACCGGGACAAAGAGTTTGGTACAACAGAATGAGAATTCAGTGTCTAACAGTCAGGAATGAGAGATGTTGCTCATCAAGATGTTTTTATTTGAAGAGTTGTACTTCTCCCCAGGGAGTGCAGATACTCATACAGGTATTTGCCTTCCTCATAATGTCCTTTTTTAGGCTTTCAAACTTCTAGATAGATCCAAATTAATTTACAAACTAAGCAAGCAAACATATGGAAGTAAGAGTGACATAAATTAATGCTAGGAGCTGAAGTTAAAAAAAATGGTTGAGAATAGAACTATGCATCTTCACTAGCACGCAGTCAATATTCAAACTTTATAGTATGCTATTGTACCTATCAATATGAGAAAAGCAGCATCAGGAATCTTTACATATTATTCAGAACTTTAAATTTAAAAAATAGTACAGTAATTCTAGGTGTTTTAATTATATTGTAACTCATCAGCCAAAATATTATTGAATAAAGAGACATGACTCTACTAGAACTTATGCAAACAGTCTAGCAACAATGTCATGTCCCCCACAAGATCCCGTTATATACCTAATATTGTATTAGCAAACACAAGCTCCATGTTCGCCTTTGCTGGTGATAGGCTTTCACATTCTGATTCCCACCATGAAGCAAACAATATCATATAAACAAAAAAGGAAAACAAAAATGAAAAAGAATTTTTACATGTTTAATAGGGATTATATGAATATAAGTGAAAATGTATTAAAAATTTAACAAAAATTACTGGGAAGATGGCTGTAGACTGTTAAAATATAAAGTAATTCACATCAAAAATCTCATCCCCGTATGACACAAATAGGCAAATTTAGAGAGATGATCTATAGCGGAATTATGATATTACTAAAGTATATACAGAAAAAGAAATATCACATTGCCTTCAAAAACAAATACAAGTTAAGTAAAACATAAAAAAACTAATTCCATAAAGAAGTCAAAGGGCAACTGTCTAAGTGTCCTGGTCACTAAAGCTGAAGAAAATAAGACTTTCTGTGCTTCTATTAGTAAACTCAAAGGGACTAGCCAAGAAAACAGTACGTTTATTTGTTTAGTTATATATGTAGTACATACGTATCTGCATTTATACGCTTGCATGATTATTTACTTATTTATTTTTCTTAAAAGGGTAAAACACTGATTAAAAATTGACCATTAGCAGTCTCAGCTCAACATGGACTTCACAATAAGAAAGAGCATTGTATCACAAATTAATGCAGAAGGAACTATATGTAAACAGAGCAGAAGTTAAAAATCTGACATTTGTCACCATGTTAAAAAATAAACATTGCATAAGTAAATATTGCTGGAGCTAACAATATGTACAAGAGCACACATTTAGAATGTGAGAATGACTAATAGCTAATAGTAAGAGATGATGTAAATAGAAGGATTATAATGCCTGAGATAAAGTAATAGCTTATTTAGGGGGTATTTTTGTTCACAACAAACATTAGGTTATTCATAGGTCTTAAAGCAGTGCACAGCATACTTACTAAAAAAACTGTAAATTCTTTAAAAGCCTTATGAAGCATATAAATGATGCATGTTAGCTAAAACTCTATCACCCCTACCAGTTAGCTCATTAACACCTATATGGTGTGGAATGTCACACCTCTAACAGCCAACACAGAACTTGCATTCCTGAGCATAAGGAAAACAAACAGTAATAGTTATTAAAACTGAACTAATAATGTTATGAGTAAGAAGTAATAGCACATTCATAGTATTTCCATAAATTCTACAATATATTATAATGCACATGAACCCCAAATTATATATTTTGCTAAACTTTCACAAACAAATGTGCATATCTTGGAAACTGTACTACCTATACATATATTGTTTGAACACTTTTGTTAACTGGATATAAGCTTTCACACGACAACAAGAAATTCTTCAGTGAATGCATGTTTATTGCAATATTTACAAAATATGAAAACATATTCTTAATTCTATAATTAGCAATAAAGATAACATTATATATATTCAAAGATGTGCAATTTACATTGCAAATATCAAAAATAGTTTTCTTCATCATCTAAAGTTTCATCTGAAGTCATGCAACAGTTTATAAGTCACTTGTTTTTTTTAAATATAATGTAGAAATATTATTTTCATAATTAGTAGCAAAGAACTCACAATATCTCTGTTATAGTGTGATATAAATTAACATTGACAATACATTTCTCTGTCTCCCACCATGGCATATCACACCATACCACTCAATAACATGTAGGGCACTCAGTTATGAAAACATGAACACAAACATGAAAATATGAATAAGTACGTTTCTACTTCAGCACATTCTAGATTAACAATCTTAGTGTCATTTTGTTAATAACTCTTTGCACTTTCTAATACTTCCTATTATTATCAGATAAGTTGTTTAGTTAAAGAAGCCAGACCCAAAAAAGTTTAGATGTCCTACGGGTTTGAACTGGAAATATACAAAAATGGTTAATGACTGAAGCATAACAACTGTATTTATTAGTTCTAAAATATGGTAATGGTGCATTAATAATGTGTTTCAGCTTTGTATGTAATAAAAGTTAAAGTAACACATACTTGCTCTTTGAGGTAATAGACATTTCAGATGTCCTGTCATAGTGAAGCAGTTTCTGAACATAAGATTTTCTTGAAATAAAATGTTATGTATCTCATGGTTTAATTTCTCCAAGTCTTTTGGTTTCTAATACCATGACAGGAATGGACCTCATTCCTAAGTCAAAGTATGATTAAAGTTAATGAAATTAGTATGGTTTCAGTCTTTGATGATAGCTAAAAGTGCTCTTCACAGCACCCAAATTATGCCCAGATATGACTCTTTCTCCAATTCATATGGAGTTACATATATCAGTGGTATATCTAAATATTACTGTAAGTTCTTTTTATGAGACCCATTGCTCCTATTACTATTAGAACTGTCTGGGTATCCTTATTCCATATTGCCCTTGTTTTTACCTACAAATCCTGCTATTTTATGACTGTCTTTTTCTGCGCATAAGACTCTTTAATCACTGGGTGTAGCAATCTCAATGATCAATGCTACTTTTGTCTTGTATTCATAAACTACTATATCTGTTTTTCGTACATATATTTTTAAACTGTTGGTAATGGGTGATCCCATGTGATATAAACTTCATCATTCTCTATAATGCTTTCTGTCTCATATTTCCATTGATTCTCAGCTACTCCAATATTATAATGTTTGCATAATCCACAATGCAACAGTCTTGTCACATTATTATGCCTTTCAGTATACAAGCCTTCTGCCATGAGTGTATCACACCCCAGCAACAAGATGTGCTACTGTTTGCAATTCTGTTTTATAAAACCTGCATTTGTCTGTTTCTCCAAAATGTTCAATAGACTTTGTAAACCAAAGTGTATGTAGTCCACTATCCTGGGCTGCCAATATTAACCATTAGTCTTTTGGTTTAAATTCACCTCTCCTTAACCATTCCTGCATCAGATCTTGATCGACATAAGGTTGTTCCAGGAGTTTTCTGTACTTGCAACTATTTTTATGCCTCTTCCACATTTCTTTCCTTCCCATCTGATCATTCACCTTATTTTTTTTTTATTTGATATTTGGTAACAAGGAAAGTCCAACTGAGTAGAGATTATACATTTTCAGTGGAGGCCTGGGGAGAAAAAAAGCCACATAAAGACAGATAGAGAAAAATAATTAAATACAGGACAATAAACAGTGAGAAGTTGCATCTGGTAAAAATATATATAGATTACAAAAAGGCATAGTTGGACACAGGATTTTACTACAAGGAATTAACGGGACTTTACAAGCAAGAAGTAAACCTACAATTTAGATTCTGGTTGAAGGTGATACAAGGTGAATAGACTGATTGGTGGAGGGAGAAGAATAGAGAAAGAATAAAAAGTGAAAAAGTAGAGAGTTCTAGGTTGCACGGTTATAGAAATTATGGTGAACACAAATGATAGGAAGTTAATAGGGCTAAGAGGGCATTAAAGATATGACAAGATGATAGCTACTAAGTAGGAGAAGAACATGAGCATACCCAAGATTTGGAAAGATGTTCTTTAAGTAGGGATTTGAAAATGTGGTAGTGAGGAACTTGTCTAATAGTTAGTGGCAAATTGTTCCAAGGTTTGGCTACACAGTAAGAGTAGAGACTGTGGCTGCTGGACCCCAGAGGTTTATAAATATATAGAAGTTGTTTATCTGAAGAGTATAGATCCTAATGAAGAAGATAGTACTGTAAGATGGAGGAGATGGCAGGAGAAACTAGGGGCTTGTTGAATAATGTATGAGTAAGAAGTAGCTGGTTCATGTGTAGTTACAGTGGAAGTTCAAGCTAGTTAAGCAGTTTAATAGCTAGGCAGTGATGAAACGTATGATGCTGGCCTGTGGTCAATTTTGCTATTTTGTTGTAAAATTGGTTGAATTTGATTTTTAGGGAGGAGTTGAGGTTACTTAGAATAGGGGAGGCATAAAGAAGTGAAGGTAAGAAATATGTGATTGTAAGTTTATCTTTATTAAAGTTAGTTAGGAATTGTTTAACCTTATATAACATGCCAAGCTTTTGATGGGTCAGTTTAATAGTATTATTTATATTCAACTCAAATTAGTAGTTTGGAATGAGGGACACCCTCAATTACTGTGTTGTTTAGTGATGAGATTCTGAAGATTAGTTTGTCAAGAGAATAATGTTTAGGAAAGAATAATAGGAGTTTAGTCTTATTGGGATTAAGTTAAAGCTGATTATTGGTAAGCCAGATGTTGATGGAGTTAAAAGTGTCTTGTGTTAAAGTTTGTAGTTGAGTAAGGTTGTTAGAAAAGCAGATTAGAGTAGAGTCATCAGTGTACTGTATTAGAGTTGCATGTTTAGAGACAGGTGAAAGATTGTTAATAAATATATTGAAGAGGAGAGGGCCTAGGAAAGAGCAATGAGGAACACCATTGATGATGGAAGATAAGGTGATTGCGTAGAGTCCCATTTGATGGACTGATGTCTGTCAGATAAATAGCAGGAGAACCATTTTAAGGTATTGTCAGTAGAGCCAAGGAAAGAGAGATGAGATAGGAGTAGACGATGAGAGATTGCATCAAAAGCTTTAGGTAGATTGAGGAATAGGGATGAGACAAACTTACCCATGTCTCAGACTTTATTGACTGAATCTGTAAAAGATAAGAGAGCTGTGGAGGTACTATGTTCTGGTCTGAAGCCATGCTGGTTAGGAGAGTGTAGATTGTTTACAAGTAAATGGTGGAAGAGTTATTTGTGGATGCATTTTTCAAGAATTTTGGATAGAGGTGACAGCATTGCTATAGGTCTGTAGTTAGATATTTCAGTAGAATGCAGTGGGATAGTGAAGAACTTCTTCCAGAGGGATTGGATGTAAGTTTCACTAATAGATCTATTAATGAGTATAGACACAGGGTCGACTATGGCATTTCCAGCTATTTTTAGAAATTCACTGGGAAGATTATCAGCAGAGGGAGAGCAAGGTTACTAAGCAGCTGTTTGATAAGAGATGTTGGGACAGGTTTGAGGGAGAAAGATTGGGAGGAGGTAGCAGGTAGTTGGATGGTGGTAGATGTAGTGAAGCTGTTGGTAATGGTAGAGATACTTTCTATACAGTAGGTATTGAATGAGGAGGCTGTGTCAATGTTAGAGTGGATGGTGGAAGGTTGTGGTACTGAGTTAGGTCCAGGGAGAAAAAAGTTTTGATAGATTGCCAGAATGTCTTTGGGTTAGATGTAGAGGTTTGCTGAGGGTCTAAATAATATGATTTTTTTTGTCTTTGATGACAAGTTTATTTTCTTTTTTGGTAATCGATTATACAGTGAAAATTTAATTATCAAGTTGCTGCTTACTGTGATGGATCCGAAGTCTTCTTAAGTCACTAAGGTCTTGCTGGCTGGATTCTGCTGAAATCAAAGTCTAGTTATAATTGCATTCACAGTCTGTTGCCACAGAAACTTGCAGAATATACACTGATGCAGCACCAAACTCTGTCACTTTAAGAGCAGTAACTAATAAATCATTTTTTATAACAAATCACATGAACCACCATTACAGCTTCAGGTACTGTGCTACTTTACTTCTCAAACAGCATGGATGTTGTGAGAGATACAATATTACCTCCGAACAAGTGTGTTCCTACACAAATACCTCTAATAATTTTATCTGCTATAGTCTCTTTATAGTGTTTTTATATCCTGTTTTTCTTCTTGGTATTCCATTTTAGGCTTTGTATTGAGACATTTCTTTGCTGATGTTTGCAGGAAAATATGTTTTTATCCTGTAGAGAAACAATGCTGATATTGTCTTTTAAGGAAAGAGCTTGTGAAAATGCTGACTTGATGAAAGTATCTCCATTCAAACCTCCTTGCTTAACAATGTCATATGATAAAAACATGTACATATTGTTTTCCTGCTAGTACATTCTTTAAGGAAGCAGGTTAGCTTTCTTGCTGACAAAGTCAAATGCATACATCCTGTTTTTTACATTTTTGCTAAGTCTGTAAGAGGTCAGCTTTCTTGCTGACAGTGTAAAATGCATACATTCTTGTTGATTTTGTAGGAAAACATGTCCATTAAGCAAATTCCTTATTTTTCAAGCCACATTCCTTTAGCATGGATGCTAATCACATACTGCTAAACTCTATTTCTACATTTAAGCAAGCTTATTTGTAGCAGAATTACTTTCAACCTTAATACCTCATTGAGCATACTCTAACAATTCCCTGTTTTGTTTTATTTTATACCAGGGATAAAAATTCATTATTATTTGATAACACTTTTTCATTATGACAATTAACAACAGTAACTTGACTAGCTTTTGTTAAGCAAACTTTAATACATGTAAATAATATGCAACCAAGCACTACAATAACAATAAAAGAAATTAAAAATATAATGATTTTCCTATCCATCCAATATATAGACTACTAAACCATTCACTCCAATCATTATTCCAGTTTTTTCTATTATGTTGAGACACTTGCACAATTACTTCTAAGTGCGCTTTTACAGATTCTGTTTTGTCTCGAATAAATGTACAGCATTGTTCTATTAAAGCACATGTACCCACATGGGATGCTAGCATATAATCTAATGCCATTCGATTTTGTAAAACCATAGTAATGTCAAGGACTGCATTGAAAGTGGCATTTGCCAATACCTCAACTAGTTTGGATAGTTTTCTCAGCTCCCAGATGGCTTTTGCAGCCCCATACCAAGGGGAAATACCTGCTCCAGAGACTACATCATCTCCTAAATCCATATCTTTCAATTTATTATAATCAAGATTTTGATGATAGATACGTGATGTATCTAAGGTGTCTACTGGATTTTCTGGACTTTCAATCACAGGTAATATATCCCTTTTCTTTTTTGCATTTCTAATGCTTCCTTTTGGTAACTCTTTTACACAATGCATTGCTGGTACCACTAACCCTATATAACATGTGCCATCCCATCCCTTTGGTAAACATTTAAAAGCATATTTACCACAGATGTAATATAACCCATCTGACAGAGCAACACTGCTATTTACCAGACTGCCATTTATTTGCCCCATAGTAGGAGTTTTATCATGTACAACTGTAAAGTTTTTATTTGTTTTACTTCGCCAACATGTAATATTGGTTTTACACTCATTTTTATCATTTTGTGAAAAATGAAATACTGCTATGTCACTTAATATTAACTGACCCTTAATTGGTATTAAAATAGGAAAACCATGAAAAAATACTCCACATACTGGTATGTGGTTGTAAAAGTTTATCATTTCAATTGTTTGAATACAATTACTATTACCCACTGGAACAGTTCTATTTTGTTGAATACAAGTGATTCCCTGCACTATAGCAGATAACTGTACTCTTGCTTTATGTAACTGTACATTTATAACTTGGTCTCCTGTCTTATTTATTAATACCCTCCAACTACTAAGAGAATTTAGTGGAATAGGTATTAGAGGCATGACCCCTGTTATTTTTGGTATTAAACTACATACCCAACAATTTGAAACATTCATGCTTTATGCATATCAACATTGTCTTGCCAAAAAGGTATTAAAAGGTGGTGACCAGTCTCGTTCATTTTTCCACAATTCTTTACTTTCTTTTTTGTATAGTTTTATGGTTTTATTAACAGGTTATAAATACAATTTAATGCTAAGCAATACAATGATAATTATTATGGCAGATATTGCTTTAAATAAAATTTCCATTGTCGATTGATTTTGCCTTTGGTCATCCAAAACTGGATTTCCAAAAGGATGCACTTTAAACCGTGTCAATTTCATTATAGTTTTCTCTGCTGGAAACCTACAAGAGAATACATTTAATCAGATTTACACTGCTCACTATTTTTGATTATTCTTAGTTGATCTTTATGTACCAGTATTGTTCTGTTTTTCTTTTTTACTTTGATTTTGTACATTAATGGTCCAATTTGTTCCACTACTTCAAAAGGGCCTTGCCAATTGTTAGCCCATGGTCCTTCAGTTTGGAACATTTTTACCAATACTTTTGTTCCGCAGGGAAGGTTTTCTTCAGCTGGTAATATTGGCACCTTTTTCCATAGATGGAATGCCTGTTCCCTTGCACTATAGCCACATATGGCAGTAAGTTGTTTTAGCCATTCCTGATATTTGCTGATTTCTAACATGGGCCTACCATGAGGTATATCTAGATCAAATGGTAATTGTATGGGAATTTTGCAGCCTGTCATTATTTCATATGGGGAAATACCTGTTTTGCTGTTTGATGTCACTCAAATACCCAATAAAATACCAGGCAGATGATGTATCCATGTATTGGCCATTCCCAAGCATGCCTTTTTTTAGACGTTCTTTTAACGTCCGATTCATATGTTCTACAATGCCATTAGATTGTGGATAGTATGGTACATGAAACATTTGCTGTATGCATAATAAATTACACATTTGTTTAATGAGACCACTAACAAACTGTGAGCCATTGTCTGACTCTATGACCCGTGGCCATCCCCAATGGCAAAAGATATTTTTCCATAAAGCTTCTGCAGTTGCTTTTGCTGTTATTGTTTTGGTAGGAATTGCTTCTACCCATTTTGAGAAAACATCCACTACTACTAGTAGGTATCTATAACTTCCCTTTGCTGTTGGCAAAGGACCTACATAATCTATTTGAACTGCATACCATGGCCCATCCGCTGGCTGCACCTGATGTAACTGAGGCCTTTTGCTTTTAGCATTTACCTGCAGACAGATTAAACATTCTTCTACAATTAGCTTGCAGATCTTTTTTAAATTTGGGTTCCAATGCTTTTCTTTTACAACTGCCCATAGCTTATCAGCTCCTACATGTCCCAGTATTTGGTAATTTAACTTGACCAACTGGCATGACAACTGAAATGGTACATATGGCAACTGTAACCCCTTGGAGATAGTGTATGCATAGTACTCCTTTGGTGGTATACCCGCTAGTCTACACTGATCAGTTCCTTCTTTTAAACCCTGTTGTGTTTGCATATTTACAAGGTCTTTTTCTACTGACTCTTTGTATAACACTTTTAAGACACTAACTTCTACACTGGCATATTCATATTCTGGAAGTTCTTTTCCATTTTGTGCTGCATGTTTTGCCAAAGTATCAGCTAACACATTTAACCTGTAAGTTTCACTGGTTGGCTTTTGATGTGCTTTTACTTTTAAGATACTATACTGTCCCTGTTGATTTGACATTGTTATAACTGTATATATGCCTTTTAATACTTCAGCATGCCATAATGGTTTACCTGCACTATCCACAAATCCTCGTCTTACCCAGGTTTCCATATCAAGTCTTAAAGAATTTGCTACATAAGTACTATCTGAAAAAATGATAACAGGATCAGTACTGCCTCCAGTTCAGCTCTTTGAGCTGGCATAAGCCCTGGTAACTTGATTAGTTTGGGAGAACCCAGCTGTGGATTCTCTGGAACTATGGCAAATCCTGTCCAGTATCTGCCTTTGTCCCAGTATCGCGCTCCATCCACAAAGATGGATGGCTTAAAGTGACCAAAATCAGATGCTACAAATTGCACATCAGATGACATTATCTTTTCTAAACCATTATGCTGTTTTTCTTCATATCCGATGTGGTTGGACAAATAGTATTTGTTCACTGTTTGTATAGTGACAGTTTTCATTCCGAAAAGTGCCATCCATTTTGCAAAGACTGCCTGACTAATACCGTCTGTGATTTTGTTAATTTCAAAATTTTCTATTGGAGCTTTTACTGCTTAATGTGGTGTTTGTACTATAATGCTGGAAAATATAGTCAAATACTCAGTTTGTTTAATACCCCAGTAAATGGCTAATAATTGCTGTATACATGGATGGTAGCCCAATTCCACTGGAGTCATCTTTCTACTACAGAAAGTGATTGGGCGTAATGTTTTCTCCATTCTGTTGTCACTACCATGTGGCCATTCCTGTAGTAGTACCACAGACAGTGTTTTTTTTCCTGATGCTGCTTGTAGCACAAATGGTAATCCTGGTGTGGGTGCTATTAATTCTGTATCTTGTGCTAATTTTAGTTTTATTTGTAAAAATGCCTCCTCTTCATGGGATCCCCACTCTAAAAAGGTGGAGTTCTTTTGTTCCTGTAACATTTTGTATAAGGGAGCAGCCATGGCTGCATAATTCTCTATAAATTCCCTATTGTAATTCATGATTCCCATGAATTTATGTAGGTCTGCTATAGTCAGTAGCTTTTCCATCTGTAAAATGCCTTGCACATGCATAGGGCAAGAAGTCCTTCCTGTCGGTTTTATAATAGCACCTAGAAACTTGACTTCTTGTGACATAAACTGAATTTTTTTACTTTTAACCTTAAACCCTGCCTGCTCTAGAGTATGAAAAACTCTTTATTTTAAGAAGTCG
The DNA here is from genome assembly GCF_019279795.1 of Protopterus annectens. NCBI lineage: Eukaryota > Metazoa > Chordata > Ceratodontiformes > Protopteridae > Protopterus > Protopterus annectens. Next base: position 925,620,974 of record NC_056725.1, on the reverse strand, counting down.
TACATGCTCCTCTACTATCTCTGACTGAATCAAAATGTCATCAATGTAATATAACACTGAATCATCCTTTTCCAAATGTTGTAGAATGGATCCTACTGTCTGATGAAAAATAACTGGACTGTTTTGAAATCCTTGTAGTAACCGTGTCATGACATATTGCTGGTTTTTAAATATAAAGGCAAATCTTGGCCAATCTTTGTTCCTGAGTGGTACTGCAAAAAAGCCATTTGCTAAATCTATTACTGTAAACCACTTACTTTGTGGCTTAATATGTGCAGTCAACTCTGGAACTCCTGGAATCAAATGTGCTCTAGGAGTATATATTGATTAACCTTCCATAAATCAATAACAAGATGATAACTACCATCTTTTTTCTTGACTGGCCAGATTGGTGAATTTGTAGGACTGTTGCCTTTTTGTATAATCCCTTCCTTTTCCCATTCTGCAATACATATTTCCATATGTTCTCCTGCCTTCCTAGGAATAGGATATTGTTTTTGTAAATGTGGTAAATAGTCCTTATCACTTCCTACCCCTACTGGGCTTTCTATTTTCCCACAATCACTGGGACCCTTGGACCACAGATTTGGGAATTGCTGTTGTAAATGCTTCCACACATCCTCACTGTCTGTATTCACATATCCTGTAGGTTTGTCAGGTTTTTCTGGTATAGAGATTGCATAGCAACCTGCACTTTGCTTTCCCTCTCCTTTTTGCTTGTCTCCTATCCACAGAATTCAGCTAGGTAGACCAATTACTATGCCCAAGGGTCCTAAAATGTTCATACCAATAATGGTAGTTGAGCAAGATGGATGCATTAAAAATGCACCCTTCCATGTCTGTCCCTCTTGGCTAAATTGTATGCCCACATTTTGGCTACTCACTGCATAGCATTCTGTGCCATTAAATGCTGAAATACAAACCTTTTTTATAGGATTTTCTGGTAAATGTCTGTGACAGATACTGCTGCTCCTGTGTCTGATAAGACATTTTTCCACAGTAACCCCCTCTACCCAGATATCAATCAGTGGTCGTCCATCTCAACCCTTTTTAAAAGTAGTCAGGAAAGATACCAGAGTGGGGGGGGACATCCTTATTGTAAGGAGAGCCACTCACCATCCCCTTTATTGTCAAATGCAATATGACATACCTCATGTTTTTGCTTGTCATTTTCTTCTGTGTCTGAGTGATCTACATATTTAGGCTTTTCAATCTTTTTTCTTAACTGTTGCCTAGCTATTCCCTCTGCCTGCTCTATCAAACGTTTCGGATTTATAGGTGAAACTGTTTGAAAATCTACAGGGCATACTTCCTCTTTTTCTGTATATTGATGGCCCTTATAGCTGTTTTTACCAATATTGTAAGGTTTGTGTACATAATCCTGCTTTTCTGACTTCTCTTGTAAATTCTTTGGCTCTGTTTTTGGAAACATCCCCTGTTCTTCCTTCTTTTTACACCAGGCTTTGTAGTGATCACACTTTTGCTTAAAATGTCCTATTTTTTTTTTTTTTGCAAAAGAAGCATGTTGGTGCCTTTTGTTCATTACCTGTGCCTGATCCTGGTGGTATAGACATAAAGGCAGGAGCTGGTGGTGCAGATGCAGCCCTTTCTGCTGGAGGTTGGTCACACCACCGTTGCCTCCCCCTGTTTTTTTTTTACTTCACCAATTACCTCAAATGGATCACTATCATCTTCAAATGCAAATATATGGTTTGAGTATAATGTCCCATCATCAGCCATAGTCCATCCCCTCATTAATTTTTGTACCAAATCAGTGAGGGTATCAGAATATTCTTCATAGATACATTTAATATATCCTGGAACCCCTTTTACTTGCTCTAAGAAGCAATGTATTAGCTGTTTTTGTATTTCCCCTTTTCCCATGTCTCTGTCTGATTTCTGATATATGATTTGAAAGGCAAGCCCAAAATGTTCGTTTTGTTCCATTAATTTATCTGTGATAGTAATTTTGAAATTATCTAATAACTTAACTGTGAGTGGCTGCCCTTGTGTAAATGCTATTGGAATGGCTGTCATACACCCTACTTTAGTGTTTAACTGATAAGCATCTTGCTTTAACTGAATGAAAGTTTTAAAACATTTGGGAATGAAAATCCAGAAACATCTAAGTAATGCATCTGTCCATATACCAGATCTTGCTGTATATGTCACCCATTCTTCAAATGCAAACATGTTATAAAATATGCCTTTTTTGTCATTCCACTGTGGTAAATTCTGTAATAACCTAAACTGTCTATATAAATCTGTAGTTGTTCCCTGTACCTGTTCTATAATTTGGACTGGTTTTGTGTTTTTTAACTCTTCCTTAAGCTGGGATATGAAAACAGTATTTTGTAGGTTAGTCTTTGTTAATTCAACTAATTCTTCTTCCTTTTCCTCCAAACACTGTTTAAGGCCTGTCATTTCTGCCTGTAATTGTTTAAGGGATGTACGATACCTGTTATTAGATTCCTCTGTTGACTGCAGGGCTCCTATGCACTTTTGACAGAGGTCTTGGATGTCATTCCTGAACTTTTTAAACTCACCTTGTTTGTCTTTTAAGAATTTATTAAATTCTTCTGTCAATTTATCATAAGCCTTGTTTCTCTCCTTATCTGTATGTGCATTCAGGGCATCATTCCACGCTTGTACATAATTTTTAAAGGGTGTCACAAGATCTACAGGGGATTTTGTCAATAACAGATGTGACTGTTGCTGTAATTCGAAGATCAATGTACTAACAGGACATAACTGCTTTACATCTGGATATAATGAAAACAGTTTACCCTTAGTTAATTCTTTATCATGAAAAGGTGTCTTCACAGTCTATTTTTTAGCAATTTCATGCAATACTTTTTATGGCATGGCACGCACAATGCAGTTTCTGTTGAATCACACAATAAACATTTACTATGATATACTTAATTTTTGTTGCAAATATCAATCAAATGTTCCAATCCACTACATAATGCCTGTATGTCAACTTGCCCTAATAACATTTTACATTTAGTAATGTGCTGTGTATACCAACATTGCAATTTAATCCATGTTTTATCTGGTTGTTCTGCTACATTAGGAGCAAAGCTTGGCTTACACTTGCTTGAATTCTGTCTAATAGCATTCATACTAAAAATGTGACACAGAAAAAGTTCTTACCAGTTAGCAAGAAAACAGGTGATCAGGTTGCTGTTGCAGATGACTGGAAATTTTTCGGAGTCACTCAAGAAGCTGGTGAAACACAGCAGGCAGCAAGCTGCTGTGAAAAGTAGATGGCCAACTTTCTTGGTGAATTTATGGCACTGTGACTTTCCTGCACTGCAGGCTCAATCTGAAGTCAGAAGTCTGAGAATTTTTCCTGCTGCAAGCTGCATAAATTGGAGTATTTCTGTTTAGGATTTACACATATGTACAAATGTTAGTTACTGCAATTTGACTGAAGTGACCCTCTGCAGGCCTTACCACTCCCTCTGTTTTCAAATGCAGGCTAGGCTCACTATTAAAAAATGAATTATCAAGGTGCTGCTTACTGTGATGCATCCGAAGTCTTCTTAAGACACTAAGGTCTTGCTGGCTAGATTCTGATGAAATCAAAGTCTAGTTATAATTGCATTCTCAGTGTCTTGCCCACAGAAACTTGCAGAATATACACTGATGCAGCACCAAACTCTGTCACTTTAAGAGCAGTAACTAATAAATAACTTTTTATAACAAATCACACAAACTACCATTAGAGCTTCAGGTACTGTGCTACTTTGCTTTTCAAACAGCATGGATGTTGTGAGAAATGCAATATTACCTCAGAACAAGTGTGTTCCTACACAAATACCTCTAACAATTTTATCTGCTATAGTCTCTTTATAGTGTTTTTACATCCTGTTTTTCTTCTTGGTATTCTATTTTAGACTTTGTATTGAGACATCTGTTTGCTGATATTTGCAGGAAAATATGTTTTTATACTGTCATTCAGTATGGATGCTAATCACATATTGCTAAACTCTATTTCTACATTTAAGCAAGCTTTATTTTATACCTTATTTATTTTGCATATTTGTAGCAGAATTACTTTCAACCTTAATACCTTATTGAACATACTCTAACATACAGTCCTTTATAGTGGGACAGGTTTTAAGAGATTTTTTTATTCTGGTATGTTTTCTAAGCTTTATCTCTGTTGCACATGATGGATTTGGTGTGTGATGATAGCTAAGGAGAAAATTTAGATTTGATTCTTTTCCTTCAGGAGAGCTAGGCTATTTAACATATTCAGGAATATGGAGTTGAATTTATTAACTGCTTCATCTAGAGGTAGGTATTTAAGGAAGGACCAATTTAGTGAGCTTAAAATATTGGTAAAATAACTGGGTTAAAGTTAATTAAGTCACGGATGGTTTTATATGTATGCTGTTTATGTGGATGTGAGACAAGTCTGGTGGTACATGTGGGAAGATGGTAACTAATGGCATCAGGAAGTGTTGTAATTTGTTAAAAAATATTGGTGTGAGAGACTAAAATCCAGTCTATGACTTAACTAGTTTGGTTGGATTTGTTGATAAGTGTAGGGTGATATATTAATTGAGAAAACCCAAAGAGACTGATACTATTAGTGGGAAAATGCATGGACAGTTTCAGCCAGTCAATGTTAACATCTCCTAGGATAGTAGTTTCATGAGAAATGGATGACACCCAAAATAATATGTTTTCTAGAGTAGACAGGTTGTTGCCAAGGAAAATGTGTTTATTTAACTTAAAGTTGGAGACAGTTTAGCATTGCTGAAAGTGGGAAAGTGGTGGTTAAAGGGGGTAAGGGAAAATGTGATGGATAGACTATAGTGACACCTCCAGCTTTTTTATTGAGACAGTCTGACCTTAGTATATTAAAACTTGGGGGAAGGATTTAAGAGTCATTGATGTGGGGTTTAAGCCATGTTTCAGTGATAACAGTATATCAGGGGAGTACTGGGTAATCTAACCATGGAATTCAGTGACGTTGTTATAAATACTATGTATATTTACAGAAAGGAATTTGAGTTTAGTAAGACTTAAAGTATTGTGACCAGAGGCTGGTAAGGAAGTAACATTTGGCCCTGGATTAGGATAATATCTCCACATAGTAGTAAGAGGTTTTTTAACAGATGAAATAAACTGGTTTTAGTATAGGAGTTAGAAGAAATGAGTTTGCTGTTAAATGGGGGATAGGGTAGTCACATATTTTTAGTTTGACAAAGAGTATGGGAGAGATTTGACAGAGGTTAGATGTAATAGGTTGGGAGTAATGATCAAGGTGGTGATATAGAGTGGGAGAGCACATGAGAGACATAGACTGAGGGAGTATTGGGATAAGGTAGGATGAGAGAGAGAAGAAACAGTGAAAAGAAATATTGAGAGGAAAATTTAAGTGAAATATGGTGAGGTAGTTGGAGCAGAGATGCTGTTATTATATAATGGCTGTGAGATATATACACATAAATTGAAGATAGGAGTAGCAACAGGATAGATTAGTAAAGTGAGAAAGTAGAGTAGAATTGTGATTGTGAAAGGACTTGTTTGGGAGCTGAGTTGGAGGGGAAGAGAGTTGGAGCTGTTTTATTAAGGAAGAGTAATGAGTATGGTCGGTGAAGAAGGTGAAGTAAAGTAATAGTGATGTTACAAACAAGAGGTGAACTAAAGTAATATAAATGCTAAGAAAAAGAGGCTTGTAAAGGGTGTTGAATAAAAGAATGTAAGTGTGTTAGGTTGGTCAAGAAAAGTAAAGTAATGGAATGTAAGTAGAAGGAGGGGTAGGGAGAATAGATGGTGTCAGGGGGTAGTATGTAGGAGTGATGTCTGGAATTGAGAGGAAGTGATGTCAAAAGGGATAGGATTTGTCATCTATAAATGTAGAACTAGAGGGGTTGGGTGAGATTTGGGGGTAGGGTAGGGGAGTGGAGTGAGCCTGTAATGCCAGAGAGAGAGAGATATCACACAGCAGGTAAGTAGAACAGAAACAATTTATGGAATAGCACAGACAAATTATACAGTAGTAAATATCTAGTAATTATGCTAGAGAGAAAAACAGCAAACACAGCAGGAATGTAAAACAAACGGTTGCATTGCTTATTATTTTGAGTGGTAAAAACATGGAAAACTTGACAAGAGAAACAGTGTGAAGACAATTGAATGTTAGTGTTCCGAGAGGAACATAGGACACTGGACAGTCCATAGGCAGAGTAGATTATGTGACTGCTTGAGATTAAAGAAGTGGAAGAGAAGATGTTCTTTCATTTGTTTTTTGGCAGATTCAATCACTTCCTAATTTTTGTCTACTTCTGGTCTGATTTCCATTCCCATTTAACATCAATATGCTTCTGCAAAATTAAGCAGGGAAGCCATCATAGACTTGTTCTTCTCATGTTTTAAAACTTTCACTGTGTTTGGCACTTGTGAGGTTAGCAAATATGGGTGCAGTTCTACGATTGCAGATCTATACATGTAATCAATTTCAAGGAGGCCCATACCTCCTTCAGAACAGGGAATATATAATATTGGTATACACTGATTTTTATAAATCATTTGATAAGGGTGAATCATTTTTCTTGTTTTTCTGTCCAACTGATCAAATACTTTTTGGAGCGAACTGAAACAGTAAAAATGTGGAACAAGCAATAAAATCGAGAGAGAAACACCAAATCAACAGCAAAAAAAAAATAATCTCTCCACACCGTCAAGCCAAATAAAATTTATTAAAAAAAGACAACGCTTTTGGATATAAAAAAACATCCTTCCTCAGTGTCTTACACAAAAGAAAAGTTAAAACCAACATTTATACTAATAGCATATGACACAGCCATTAATTGATTAAGGTGAACACCCAGTTCTTAAAGATACAGAAACATTGATAAGAGGGATAAGAAGTATATACTTATCTTCCTCTCATTTTTTCTAATTTTCCTTTGTTTATTTTCTAGAATAGATTTTAGTGTAACTTGTTTATTTAAGCCTGGGTCTTTATCTGCTTCAAGCCTCACTATCCATTCATATTCTTTCATGTCCACATTATTAACATGGTCTCCATGTCTAATACCTGGGTATACAATAGATATGACCCTGAAGTCAAATTCATGAGCAGCACCCATTGTAGAAATGTGGCAAGCCAGTGAGTTGGTAGGTATATCTCTGATCTATGCTCAATAATTCTATCCCTCAGGCACCTGACTGATGTGCCCACATAAAATTCTAAACATTTCTTACATGTGGCAAGATATATAAAAATGAATCTCCTGCTACTCATAGGATGTATAAATTCTGGGCACTGATTAATACTCATACAACATGAACAATTGTAACATGGAAAAGTGCCTTTTTTCTTAAACTCAATTTATTGTGCATTATTCAAAGAAAAATCTTTGTAACATAAAAGTTGGTTCAAATTATTACAATTATGATAGGTAAACATAGGTTGGTCCAGGAGCCATTTGTCATGACCAGGTATAGATTTCAGGACAAACCAATTTTTTTCTTATAACATTCTCAATTGTTCTGCTCATTCTATTGTATGTCATGAAATATCTAAGGGGTTGTCCATTACCAGGACTCATAGTGTCAGCATGGGAATCCTCTTTAACAGTAAAGTAGGGTCTGGCTACAGAGTCCATTAGTGTCAGGGCATCCCTCCTAGCTGTCTCTATTTCTGTCATATTGCATCCCTTCTCAAAAAAACTTACAGTCATTTCCTGCATCTGAGTATTACATACCTCCACCTCTGTACTAAGTCGACTGGCTCTTAAGTACTGACTTTTTAAGATACTCTTGAAGGTTCTTCTCACGTGCATACTTTTTATATGGAGATATTTGTTTACTTGGACATCCTTGTTATAGACACTAGTTGTAAACCATGATCTGTATGCATCAACTGCATATCCAAGAAACTTAGTGACTAGTCAAAGAACTTCATCTCTAGTTTAAGAAATTCAACAGTCTCATTCAAGTATCTATAAAAGTTTTGTAGATCCAACATAGTACCCTGCCAAACTAGGGAAAGGTCATCCACAAAACGCTTATAGAATGAAACATTCCTAGCATAGGGGTTACTTACACCATATATAAAGTTTCTTGTTTTTCTGCCCAACTGATCAAATACTTTTTGGAACCAGTCTGGAAGAGCAAATTGCTTTATAGCTTAGGATTTTCCTTAGACATCAGAATAGTTTTCAGTATTAATTTTAGTCTTCTAAAACACTCCTTACTAAGTTTTGTTCACATTTGTTCAAGTTTTATTGTCGAGTCTTCATCAGTTTCCAAATATTTATATACTCCCACCTTCTCAAGTTCCTTTATATCACATTCCTGTCCCAGACTGATATTTTCTTGGTGTTGCTGCTTTCATGCTTTAATGGCTGCTTTTTCATATTTATCAAGACCAAATGGCATTATTATATAATTTGAGAAAGTTTTGACCACTTGCATTTTTACTTTCTTTTCTGCATCTGATGAACTGTACAGTTTCAAATCATCCACAAAAAGAGGATGAAAGGTCTTTACACTTTGTTGTTTTCTGGGACCCAAATTGTAACTATGACTGCTTAATGGGTAAAAGAAAAGAACAGCAGTGACAAACAGTCACCCTGGAACGTCACTCTTTGAATTTTTATCCCTGAACTTTAAATTTGTCTTTTATTATGCCTTAGCTTCAAAGTGGTTTGCCATGGTTTCATGGTCACTGTTCTCGATCAATGTAGGGTATATATTATGCATCTGTAAGCACTCCTTTATGAATCTGGTATGCTTTCAAATGCTTTTTATAGTATATCCATGCCATACTTAGATTCTAACCATTTTTACAATTCTCCATTATGATTTCAGCAACAAATGATCCTTTGCCCCATATGACTTAATTTTATTACCATTTTGTTCTATTGACATGATTAAGTTTTCTTCTAAATGACTATAAACTCTGTCACCATCAATTCTAGTATATAGTTTATGCATCACTGGGAAGTAAGTTATTGGTCTATAGTTTTTATGATAGCTTTTATGATAGCTTGCAGGTTCACTATTTAAAGGGGGTATCATATCTTCTGTTGTTTACCAGGTTGGTGTCTTTTCAGGATACAAATAGTTCTTACTAAGGGCTGAATATTCATGTAAAGATGTTGATAGTTTTCTCCAGAATTTAGGTGCTGCATCTGAGCCTGTGTTTTTCCATTCAAGAGTTTTTCTTAATTTTGTTTCATTTTCTCTGACCGTTACTTTATCCCTTTTCATATCCTGTATATTTCAACTTCTTACTCTTTCTTTTACTTCTTCTATTCATTCAACATATTTTTTATGTTCCACATGGTCTTCATAGATATTTCTGTAAAATGTGTCTATTTGTTCTTTTTTATTGGGATTTCTATTGCTTTTGCCTTGTTTCCCAGTTGTCTATAAAACTTTTTTGGGACATCAGTGAATGGCTTATTTTGTACTTTTCCTTTATATTTACTTGCATATCTTCTAAGTTTTTCTGCCTTTGTTGATATCTTTAGTTTATTATCTGTAATAGTGTATGCTAGATCCTGGTCTGTTCTGATACCATGCCTTGCTTTTAAAACTTTATGAATCTGGGTAATGTAACTTATGTCACATATATATATATATATATATATATATATATATATATATATATATATATATATATATATATATATCACTGTAACAGAAATTGCACCATTAATCTGTATTACAGTTCTCTAATGTATTATGGGCCTCATTGCCACTATATATTGTGCAGTCTCAAAGAAAATGCCAATAAGGCTGATTGCATGCAACATGTTTATCTAACTATCTGAGTACGTTTTGATGTTAAATTTTACAGTTTTGGTCAGATATAAAATACAATATTATATGGGGGAGAACACTAGCTTTTTAAGCTAATATAACCAAATTGTGATTAAAGTTGAGGTTATTATTCATTGCTGTTCCTAAGTCTATAATCCATCTGTCTACCCTTAGTTATTGCCTATTTATGTTGTAATCACAATATGTACCCTCATTTCCAAATATGCATATGCTGAACTTCTTGTTGTTATGAAATTAGCTGCTATTGTCACACCAGGTATATGTCTCATTTAACCTTCTTTAAATAGTCCCACTTTTAAGCAAAAGATGGCTACATTACTAGTGTTGCATTTGTGTGCATATTTAGTGATACAAAGTTCCTTCCCTACTTTGAGGTCTTTAAATCATTAAATATTTCCTACAGTAGAGAAGTGATCATTAAGCTCTGATGGACATCACTGGTTACACTCACATGATCCATTAGAAGACTTCTAAACAATCAACATGCCATTTATGTTTAGCATGATGAGCTTATCAGCAATAACTTTTTATGGAAGTTGATAAAAAGTCTTGACCAAATCCATGTGGGCTGTGTGGGTAGTAAAATATTTGTCCAATGCCAATGCATCCTACTCAAAAATTATGTTCTATTTTCATATACAGAGTATATATCTAGCAAGCCATGGTGGTACAGCGGTTAGTGTTGTCACCTCACAGCAAGAGGTTCTTCGGTTCGATTCTCGGCTGGAGTGCCTTCTGTGTGGAGTCTGCATGCCCTCCTCATGGTTGAGTGGATGTTAAAGACATGCAGGTAGGTGCATGTGTGGGTGCTCCTTCTTTGAAGGTTGGGCACTGTGCTGGCAACTCAACACCATAAAAATCCACTGCCAATCATTAGTGGACCGGTGATCCTCTGTGGCAACCCCTAACTGGGAAAAGACGAAAGAGAGCTAGTAGATGTCTAACAAACCCATAGTGATAAATATTTAGGTTTAATATAGTTCCAGTATTACTGTGCATCAATTCAGTTATTACTCTATTCTGCATTGCATAGTTTCTCTGTAAAGATTTTGGTCAATAAATGCCAGAGTAGAAGTAATGTTCCTGTTAAATATAGGTAACTTGCTACTGTGGATCAGGAATGTATCATGTTTAAACATTTCTAAATATAATATACAAAATGTTAGTCAAGTTATTCTTGATATTTTATAAAAATTTTCTAGAGATGTTTTCTGAACCAATGAGAACCAATGTTTCTAACCTTAGTGTTCTCTCAGTCTTTGTCCCTATTTCAAAGAAAACATATGTCTTGTCCTTGAATCATAGTACTATTTTATCTGGTCTAGATTTGCTTCAGTTTCTCTTTTGAACATAAGCCAGTAGGATGTGACAAGGACATATAGAAATAAATTCTATTTGGGATCCATGAAAGACTGAACTGGAGAAATATACCTTTCAAGGGAGTGTTCATATGCAACAGGAAAGCTGGTTGTACACTTAAGCAACAGTGACTGGTTGCAATTTCTTTGTATTTTTAACATTCCACACAGTTCTCTTTACCTGAACATTAGACTGCATGTAGTTATAACTAGACATCAGATGCTGAAATTCCCATTGCTCTGAAAGTCTACTATATCTGCATATTGTGGACCATAACCAGATATTGCCACAACAGGAATCTTGCCTCTTGAAAACAGTGGTTTAAATATATGAATTTCTTCTCTGCATGTATAACTTCATGACCTGAGGAGACTTTGTCTGCAAATCTCAAAAGGCTAGGTAAACATAGACCTGAAAATGAAACATGTCTCATGCTATATTCCATAGTTGTCTTAAAATGATTAAAAATTATTTCTGCTCTGGGACTTTAGCATGGTATGAACTTCATTCTGTATAACTCAAAACTTAATTTATTCACAACTTTGTTCTTTATACTCCACAATTCCAGTGTGCAAGTTATGCACTCCTGGCAACATTTCTTTTCTTGACTGATTAGGCAGTATTCATTTACAAGGCTCAGACATCAAACTGGACAGTATTAATTTATAAGGTTCAGACATCAAACCTTGTATGAAACTAATTTCCATTTTGGGTAATAATTTGTCTGTACTTCGTTCTGCTCAGTAAATTGTTGTTTACGCCCCCTCTTGAAACACATTCTCCAAGCATTCACAGCACAATATCAGAACTCATTGCACTGCTTTTTATTCATTCAGTCATTCCATCATTTGTTCTCTAATTGCCATCTTAATCCAATAAAAGTTTGAAGAACAGCAACATATCCCAGCATGCAGTGTGCAGAAAGCATATAAGCTCATCCTAAATGGGTACTGACCCATTAAGGAGATGCTTTACAGGCCAAATGAAATGTAGAATTAACCAAATAACTTCCATATTATCACAGAACAAGTTGTGTCACTCCTTTAAATACAACCAAACCACAGCTCTTTTCTTGGCTGATACTTTCACAGCTAAGTGACACCTTCGCAACTTCTACAACTTTCCTAAAAATCTTGCTAACATCCTGTACAACATCTTAATAGACTTTGTAATAGCTTAAGATCTGCTTCACCAACAATTATTTCCCTTAAATTTAGTTTTGAAACTTGTCCAACCATGCACTGTGGCAAGCAGCTCTTTTTTTCTACCTGGCCACATACCCCACCTTCAGCATAGGTCAACTAGGCAGCCGCCTAGGGTGCCGCTGTAGCAGGGGTGCTTTTCCGGTAATAAGGATGCTGTAGGTAGACCAGAATGGGGGCACAGGGTGTTGTTGCAGGGGCACTGTGGAGATCTTTTGCCTAGGGCACTAGTTGAGCAAAGGTTGGTCCTGCATAGGGAATCCAGGTAGAGATGTGGATTTCCAAGGTGATTATTTTGTGGTCGGATCTAATCAGGGAGGAGTTGACTATTGGTGTAAAACAATGGTCGCCCATGTTAGTAATGACCAGGTCAAAGATGTTGCTACCTCTAGTAGGGGTAAGAATGAGTTGGGTCCAGGGCACTGGAATTAATGAATTCCAGGAAACATTATATGCGACAGCTGTACAAAATGTTTTAGGTGTTGGTATTATACCAAATAAAATTCTTAGAAATATGTCTTCCCAGAGATATATGTTCATATTGGACTGGAACTTTACTCATCAAGTTTGGCTTGCAGAACACAGAAAACAGCATTGCTCTTGGCATGGCAGACTGTACTTCTTCAACAGTGTGCACTAGAAACTGTTCTATTTTTTATATTTGTACTCAGACATTCTGCATTCATATATCTATGAACTGTGTGGAGTTTCACAACCATAACTATGCACATAATATATTCAGTAGGCTCTGTCTCTTTCTTATTAAAACCAATATGCTTCATGTGAATCATCTCCTTCTCCACACTAATAAATTATTTATTTTGATTTTATGTAAGAAAGGCACTGCACTAAATAGACATCTGCCAGTGCATATCAGCATAAAGACAAAACATTGGTAAAAGTACAGAAATAACTCAAATAATACCATTTTAAAGACGTATCTGTTCTCACATCTTTAAAAGATTACAAAATGTCAAAGCTGAAGACTAAAGCTGCATACGCTGCAAACATCAAAACAACAACTAGCTGTGGTTTAATAGTGATTAGTTAGAATCTAATTTATGAAACAAAAAAAGTCAATTGAAAAGGAAAGATTTAGTGAAATGTAATCACCAAAAGGAGTGTTACAACTCAAAAAAAAAACAATAATACACCAAAGAGTTGTCCAGGAGTTATAACTATCACAATGTAAACCAGTCAATCCAAAACGTTGTCGTTTTTGAATATAAATCAGTTCAAGTAAGCGAATAATTCATGGACTGACTGGTTTACATTGTGATAGTTATAACTCCTGGACAACTCTTTGGTGTATTATTTAGTGAAATGTGTAAAAAGGAAAGGGTCTGAGTGGTAAATGTGTAAATGAAGTTTAGATTACAATACTAAAATTAGTAGACAGGATGAGAAAAACAATTACATTTTGAGTATTCAACTGGGAATGTGTGCATTCAAATGCAGAGTTTTTTTATTAACTATAAGGCTCTTTCAAGATGAGTGAAGTGTATCTAAGTTTTTGGCTCTACAGATCATAAAATATGGTGACTATAGTCTTGTTTATTGGGAGGATTCATTAAAAATAGGCCTTTATTTGCATTAGTATCAAATGTTTAGTAGGAGAATATCCATATCAATCTTTCTGAAAGGTGGGTCTAGGCTTCTTGTTTCAGTAGTTTGAAATGGAAGGGTTAAAGTTGGAGGTTGCCATTTGCTAGTACAGAGCAAATATTAGTATACTATAGCACTATAAAACAAACTTCTAGATCCTGTTTGGGATACTTTGAAGAGGTTTATTCATTTATGTATGCATTTATTTATTAATTTATGATGGTAGGCATACCAAATGATTGGGAGGGCATTGTTTAAAAGAGCTAACAGAATGCCTTGCCCCATCATAGCATTACTGTCATGGGTAATCATTCTAGATAGTTTTCCACTCCCCCTCCCCCCCCAAAAAAAGAGAGAATTAACATTTGATTTGGCATTTTGTATGTGGGCATCATGAGCTAGTCACTGGTTCACCACTAGTCTTAGGTATTTCAAATGGAATATCTTAAAAACAATACCCTTAGATGATGCAGTCTCAATTTAACACTTTTGTTGTTGTGTCTTTCGGCTTTTCCCGGTTAGGGGTCGCTACAGCGGAACTCCAGTCCGCTAATGATTGGTAGTTGATTTTTACGTGCCGAGTTACCAGCCCTGATGCACAACCTCCAACGAAGGTATGCCCATTCACGCATGTCTCCATGCAGAAGACGCTCTAGCTGAGAATCGAACCAGACAGCGTCTTACTGTGAGGCGACAATGCTACCACAGCACCACCACCGTGGGTACCACTTTCCTAAATATACTTAACTATTTGGCTCCACTTCATCCAAAACATATGCAATCAAACACAGCATGTTGTCAAGAAAGGAGACTAAACAGCTTATTTTGCTAAGGGATAAACCTTGGAAAAAATGGTCACATAATAGAACTAATGCTAACCTCCAAAATTATAAGCATCTCAAGAACTATGCAAAATACCACAGTAAAGCAGACAAAAAAATCTTGCTTTACTAACTTGCACCAGACTGATCAAAAGAATCATAAGCAATTCTGACCATCCATAAAAGCACTCCTACACCCTGGCCAAATAACTATAGCAGTACCCTCAATAAATAAGCCCCATGATACTATCACTTAACAAATCAACAACTACTTCACTATTATAGTTCTTTCTCTAATTAAGCAAGGCTCCCCCCTCTTATTATTTCTACTCAAGCAAAATCCCAGTCTTCCACATTCGACTTGTAACTGGTCCCTACCTCTATTATTAGAAAACACCTCCATACCCTAAATTCTGATACTCTGGCTACTGACAGCCGTCTTATAGAAAGCATCAAGATGGCAGCACACATACTTGCATACCTAATCTCCATCTTGATCAACCTATCCATTACTGAAAATCATGTGCCTTACCTGTGGAAAAATCACACATTATACCCCTATACAAAGGAGGGAAATCCACTGAACTATCCAAGTACCATCCTCAAGCTATACTACCTCCTTTACCAAAAATCCTAAAAAAGTGCATATTCAAACAACTCCTGCAATACATCTTAGATAAAACATCCTCACACAAACCCAACAAGGATTCCACTCTTCCCATAGCACCACCACTACTCCACTAACCTTTACCAACACTGCTAGATTCTACAGAAACACTGGTAATTTAGTCTCCTCTCTATTTCTAGATGTGCACAAAGCTTTAGGCACTCTTTCTCATCAAAAGCTACTATATGAATTGTACCCCATTGGTCTATCTCACTCTTTACTCTCCTGGACTCACAGTTATCTTATCAATAGATAACAGGCCTTAAAATGGGAGACAGAATTTTCATCATTCCTTCCTACCCATCTCTGTTAGAATTCCCCAAGGTTCAATACTCGGTCCATTAGTATTTAACACATTCATAAATAATTTCCATACTGCATCTAAAATTGGCTTCATAGTACAATACAACATTCTACCCTCATCTGCCATGCCCTTAGCCTATAAAAACCAAGAAATCACACAAGCATCTTCCTTCTTGATTGAATCCTGGCTTACTAATGCAAGCCTGCTTTTAAACGCAAAGAAAAACAAGTTAATGTTTTTCATGCCTACACAATTATCTGAGAAGAAACTAGAATTTACAGTTAACCTGCTGACAATGCCACAATTGAAATAATACCTAATACAAAACTTCTTGGAATTACCATAGATGAGAACCAAAAATATGCCCAGCATATACAAAAACATCAAAAAGACATATTAAGAGCTAGGTGTATTATACAGGGCAAAATCTTACATTACAGATGCTACCAGGAAGTCCCTTACATCATTATATCTCCTCCCAGCTCTCCTATACGCTTCATCAATACTAGTAAACCTACAGTCTACTCAAAAAGTAATACTAGAAGGTTGCTACAAGAAAACTGCTAAGTTTCCATCAAATGAACCAAATAGAAACCACAAGTCTAACATAAGTTAAGTAATGATGGAACAAAGAGTCCCCCAAGTAAGGAAAAACAGGAAAAGCAGGAGACATTTGAAGAAGAAATATGGACATGGGAAAAAAAAGAGATTTAATATGGTGTAATATTTATCAAAGGAGAAAGGAAAACTAATCAATATAAAAAAGCAGCACTAAGGATATTTAAAGAGAAATATAGGTGAGGGCATCCAAATATGAAAAATTTTATAATACAAAAATAAGAAAATAGGCTGGGGGGGGTAAAAAACAGGATTAGTACTGGAGAAGTTGAAGAAATAGAAACTGAGGTTATGGAGTACCTGCAAAGTGAAGGATTTAGTGCAGAAAATCTAACTCTGCTAACATCACAAAATGATAGAATAATGATTACCCAAATTTAGGAGAAACCAGTGGAGCACAAAGCATCTAATCAGTTGCCATATGAAGATACTTCAGAGTCTCCAGTGGGAAACCAGTACAAAAGTTCAGTTTTGCACAGCAAGGAAAGGAACAGGAAATTGTGCCAACTCTGACTCCATCATTGTTGTGGAGTGATAGGCCAGTGAGTTCCCATATAAAAAAGCAATGGATGACACAGGATGAAGCTGAAGAGAATATGGCACAGGACGATTCTTTGAAACTTTCTGTAGAATGTCTGCTGGCAATGGAGAACAAAGAATGTGCCCTTAATTTAGGAGAAAATGATCTGAGGGAAGAATTGCTTGATTTAGTAGATATGGATAGACCTATTAAGATCAATGAAAGAAACAGACTATAGAAAGTCAATAAGGCATAAAATGTTGGTAATTTGATAAAACAAATGAACACAGCAATTGCAACTGTTCATAGAAGTTCATGTGATATAACAGAAGTAAATAAGCTATATTACTGTGCAGCTAAATTAATAGCAGATAAAGTCTTAACACAAAAACAGTGCAGTAAGAGAAAGGAAAGAGAGAAATCCCATGCCATCATGAAAGTATTGAATACAGAAAACTATAAAGCAGTTAAGACAAGAAGTGCCATTGTTAGAAGAGTATAGGAGAGGGAACAGATCAACAGAAATATTCAAAAAGTTAGAGGTGAAAAAATCAATGTGCAGTATCAGAGAAGGCAGGACTGATCATACAATACTGCAAAAAAAAAAAAAAAAACTAAAGATAGCACAGGCAGGAAAAAACAGAAGATATGCAGATAAATATAAAGGAAAAGTACAAAATAAACAATTCATTGATGACCCAAAAAAGTGATACAGAGAACTGGGAAACAAGGCAAAAGGAATAGAAGCAACACCAAAAAAGAAAAAAATAGATACATTCTCGAGAAATATCTATGAAGATCCTGTGGAAGATACCAAAGATGCTGAATGGATAGAAGAAGTAAAAGAAAGAGTAAAACGTTCAAATGTGTAGGATATGAAATGGGATGAAGTAACGGCCAGAGAGATTAAAACAGAGTTAAGAAAAGCTCCTAATTTGAAAACCCTAGGCCCAGATGTAGTACCTAACTTCTGGCTAAAAGTATTAAAATTTAGCCATGACTAAGAACAATTTATGCGGGCACCCTGAACAGACACCAACCTGATTAGCAACAGGAAAAATTATACTCCTCCTTAAAACAGAACCTGAAAGGTATCCTAAAAACTATAGACCAAAAACTTACCTTCCAACAACATATAAACTATACACTAGAATTGATGCCGACAGAGTTTATAGTAATTTAGAAGAAAACTCAATTATGGCAGTAGAAGAAAAGGGTAACAAAAAAAGTCATATGGAACAAAGGATCATTTGTTGTTAAGTAAGGTCATAATGGAGAATTGTAAAAAGGGGAAAAATCTAAGTCTGGCATGGAGAGACCACAAAAAAGCATCTGACATTCACTGATAAAGCAGTGCTTACAAATGTATAGGATACACTCTACATTGATCAATTACATTACAGTGACCATGAGAAAGTGGCAAACCACTTTGCAGCTAAGCCATGACAAAAGACAAATTATTACCCCAGGGATAAAAATTCAAAATGGGGTATTCCAGGGTGAATCTTTGTTGCTGGTGCTCTTTTGTCTTGCCCCTAATCCATTAAGCTGTCTACTTAATAGCTTAGATGGGGAATTCAGTAAAACCTACATGGAATGATTTTCCATGTAGCCATTGTGGCAAGGCCCCAACATGAAAACCAGCATCTGAGCGATCCAGTAACCAGAGCAGAGGGTGTTTAGGAGTGTGCAGACATAGTGTCCATGGAATTCAAATCACCTCATAAGCAGATGAAATCCATGCAAATGAGGTTGAATTGTGATCCAAGAACCTGCACAGTACCCATGGAAGAGGCGTGTTGTTGCCAGAAATGTACAAGGAAAGTAACCATGTACAGAAATGAAAAAAATAAATGGGCTGTAAAAGCCCAAAAAGAAGGTCGGATATTGCAATGCAGAGATGGAAATGGCCAAAACGATGCCCAGTGAGTCTAAAAAAGCAATGCAAATAATTGCAAAATATTATTTCTTTTAATACACATATTATATTTGCTTGGCGAACAACAATGTACAAACATGCCATTATGCAAAAAAAAACTATTAAAATGTTGAAAAATGGAAAATAAGACATTTGCAAAAATAATGCATTATAGTGCCCTGCATGCATAGTGTACAATGGCAGATTTCAGTGGTTGCTGAGGTTGCAGGCCCTGAAGTAGTAAAGTATCCAGGGAATATGCAAGGATTTCTATGCAAATGAGCTGGGGTTACTGAATAGCAAAAATGGGCTACTGTGTCCACAGATAAAACCCGTGCTAGAACTGTGCTGGTGTTAGAAAATCAGGTAGCTGACATCAAAAGGGGGTATGTCATGGTATGTTTAAGTGGATTGGAGCTCAGCAGTGCCCATTTGCCCTCAGCTAAGCACAGCTTAGCAGGGTGTGTGTATCCAGTACAGGGAGCTGTAGTGTGTATTACAAGGTAGGTAGGGGTTCTAATCTCACATCAGCCACCATGTGTGTAGATATTCCACATACAGCATCATACACATGCCCAACAGACCTAGGTCTGTGCACTGGTCAATCATTTTATGGCCCTATGACTAGTGTTCTCCACAACAGTGGCCTCCCTGTCAACAGCTGCTGATGTCATCCACCCCAACAGCAGTGGCAGACACTCTCCAAGCACATAAGCACTGTGATGCATGCAATATGTACATAGCAGTATACTCTATACAATTAGATAGCTAGGGGCAATAATCCCAACAATGGCAACTCTGTGAGTGTGTGTAGGCTTAAGTATATCCCCTTGCAGCAGTGTGTTTGTTTTGCCTATGTGTGTTCAATGCTAATAGATTTTCAGGCCTGTGCTTACCTCTTAACCCCACACATTGGCTTACATTACATGGCCTGCTGATGGTATCCACCTTAGAAGCACATTGAGACACTCTCCAAATGCATTAGCTCAGTGGCACATGTGATAAGTACGTAGCACTATAGTATATACAACTATATTGTTAAGGGGGTCTAATCCCAACAATGGCAACTCTGTGAGTGTGTGTGCATAAGTATATTCTCTTGCAACAGTGTGTATGTCTTATCTATGTGCATGTAATGCTAATGCATTTTAAGGGCCATGCCTAACTCTTAACCCCCAAATTGGCTTATTTTATAGCCACTGGTGATGTCATCCACCATAGAAGCACAGTTAGACACTCGCCAAACACATAAGCTCAGTGGCGCATGCGATAAGTATGTAGCACTATAATATATACATCTAGATAGTTAAGGGTTCTAATCAGAACTCTGTGAGAGTGTGTGTGTGTGTGTGTGTGTGTGTGTGTGTGTGTGTGTGTGTGTGTGTGTGTGTGTGTGTGTGTGTGTGTAAAAGTATCCCTTTGCAGCAGTATGACTGTGTTTCACCCACTGTGCAAGTTGCAGTCCATGTTTGGACAGGTGTGTCCTGTAAAAACTAAACAATACAAATGTCCCGAGGGTGTAGGACAACAAACATTTCCTACATTATTCTAATAGTTGCATAAAACAGTCATTTTATAGCACAAACATCTAAATGTTATGAGAAATAGCATAATATAGGCAAATGTTACAAAACTAAGCTGTTATATTGTCAAAAATGTGAGGTTGTGTTCGTTGCACTTGCTGTGGGTATGGTTTCTCCTGCCAACTCTCACATTACTACAAAACATATCCCACATTGACATTTGATAAGGTGGCAACCTTAGTCTGTATTGCCTATGTGTGTACAATACATATACATTTTGAGGCCCTGTGAGTAGCTGCTGTCCCCAAATAGCCCACATGTATGTAGACATGAATGCTACCTGCTACCACCTACATTTGTAGGTACAGACCAAGTCTGTGGATGACTGTAAGTTGAGTGGTGTCTGTCAGTGACTCCCCAAATGATGTTAACATACTGCAAGAGGGTCTTACATCAACTACGGACTGGTGCCAAGCTAAATCCAAAAACCTGTATCATCATACCATTCTGCAAAGACACAGCCCCACCGTTTACCACATCAACGGCAACCCACTAAACACACAACCTGTGTTGAGAGACCTGGGTACTCAAGCTGATAACGATTCAACCATCATGTATCGGTAGTGGTCAGTAAAGCGTTGTATGTAGTTCATCTCATAGGTAAAGGGATTGCATCCAGAAAAAGGGTGGTCATTACCTCTCTGTAGTCCTCACCCCATACAACAATATTTTACTACAACACCCCTTTTGGTATGTACCTATCCAGACATCCGCACCAAGTAGAATGGCCACAGAAATACTTCACAATGGTAATCCATGGCCTCCAACACCTGTCCCATGCAAACAGGCTCAAATCATTATTGCTCCACTCGGTATCAGACAGGTTGCTCAGAGGTGGGCTGTGTCAAGCCTACAAGGCAATGCTGAACCCTGTCCTACTACAGCTGCCCCATATCCATAGGTCTAACCCCTCGCACATTGCCTGCATGACAGGCCTGAATCTGATATGCGATATCAACACAACCTGCTGGTGAGACAGGTTTGTCTCCCAGAGGTTGCCCTGTCTTAGGAATACACTTCCCATCCGAAGTCAAACAGAGTACCACTCTAACCCTCTTCAAGCACAACGTGATGAGTGGATGGGAAACCACAAATCTGTCCCAGGGGTCCCACCTGTGCCCCTCATTGACAGGGACAACAGGTGCTAACTGATGTTTCTTTCTGAGGATAAAATAATGGCTAGCCTTGTAAGTGCCCAGGGCCATTACTCTAGTAACCTCCTATGATCCTGTGAATGTATGATCCTACTGAACTCCTAGGTAGCATGCATCATGAGTAGCATATTGTGTCATCGTGTATGCATGCAAGATTATGCTGTCTGCACCCATTGTCCCTGACCCACTGTTCTACACATACGCATCTAGATAAACATGCACATATACAGCCGTACCTTGGCTAAGTCACATTTCTGCATTTCCACCATGCCATCCTGATCCACTGTATTGGCCCCAGCTCTCCACAGTGTAGACACACAGACCCCTAGAACAGAAACAGAAAAAGGTGTTAGACAACAGTCAGCAATGCTACCACCAATGCAGCATCATGAAACAAAGGTTCATAAACTTTGATGTGTACTCATAACACATGTCAGAAGACAGCACTTTACCAGGCATAACACTACTGCACTACAAACTGTCATTAAATGTACTATAGTCACCCTGTGCATCAGACACATATTTTCATGTCCCTGTGTCGATGGTATGGATGACAGGGATGTGGCACAAGTATCATCACATGCACAGGGTATTATGTGGTGTTGTCAAAGGGCCTAGGCTGTGCCACACAGTTGACATTGTGTGTGGGTGTGTGTGGGTGTGTGTGTGTGTCTGTGTGTGTGTATGTGTGCGTGCGTGTGTGTGTGTGTGTGTGTGTGTGTGTGTGTGTGTGTGTGTGTGTGTCTGTGTGTGTGTGTGTGTCTGGAAAGGTGCTGGTCAGCTGGGCCATGGAGAGGAGATGTGTGTGTCTGTTGGTGATCTGCATGTGACAGTGATGTGTGAGTGTGTGCACGTACACAGTCAAGCCATGTGCTAGGCCTACATGAGAGTATGTTGGACAGCTGTGGACCATATATGGCAGAATGTACAGTTCACCATTTCTGGCCATGAACATGGAAACTAGCTCTTCTAGGAGTGGCACTGGCACCACCATGCCCAGGGTTAGATACAGTACTACTTGCTGATGGTTACTGGTGTTTGCTGGGATAGTGTCTCTCATGGGACCACCCAGGACCACATGCCCATGGCCTGCCATGTCATGGTGTGGACAGCATCCTCCCTTCTGTAGTGCTGGTTGTACTGCCACTACTGGAGCATGACTATGCATGGCCACTTGGACTCTCAGGTGATGGTGGTGCTGACCTACATCCACGTGTCCAACACCCTACCCCCACCACATGTTCCAGCACAGACAATGCGCAGTTAAGGACTGACAATGTCTCACCCCACTGTCTGTCCACTACATTGTTGAAATGATGTATGGCATCACCAATGTTGTGGATGAAGTCATGGATGCCTGACAGTGATGCATCCATGATCCTGAGCATCCATCTGGTGTTTCATTCAGAATGTGCCTGTGCCTCCATGGTGGACTGAAACATGTGTCAAGTGACTCATGATGTGACACCTGCAACAGGTGATGGATGGGCAGTCGTCCTCCATTGAGCACCCCTGTCAATCTGCCTGTGTGGGACCTCTCCAGCTCTCTGGCTATGGCTAGTGTCTGCAGTCACTGATGCCATAGTCAACACACTCTCCTGTTCAATGCCACCACCCTCTGACTGTCCAATATCTGTGGCCACAGGCGACTGGGTATATGTTGGCATACTGACTGTGTGCGGGGACATTGTGGGAGGAAGTGGAATATCAACCCATGGGAGAGATTCAGCCCCCAACAACTGCACCTGTGCCTCATTATGGCCATCATCATCATCAGAGTCCAATAACACACTGATATCAGGTTGTGAGGGGAACACAGTCCAAACCCCATGGTCACCTGTGAGGAGGAAGACATGACTACATTAATACATGCACTATTATATATGCTGATACACACACACACACACACACACACACACACACACACACACACACACACACACACACACACACACACACACACACACGTACAGGTGAGGTGACAAAACCACATTATACATACCACACCTTATTACTGATCCTTTGCACAACACACAAGCAGACCACAGTAGACACAGACAAGACAGGTGAGGTGACAAAACCACATTATACATACCACACCTTATTACTGATCCCTTGCACAACACACAAGCAGACCACAGTAGACACAGACAAGACAGGCCCTTAACAGCATACACTGCAGCTACATCCAGTTAATGTTGCCAGTACTATACACCTGCGTGATAAGCAACATGTCAGTGTATGTGATGGACCTTGACCTAAAAAACAGTGCACCCATCTCCACCATACTATTGCCCCCTGTATAGTAGACTGCATACATCTTCACAAAAATACGTGCAAATATGTTGCAGCTCCTGCAAATATGCTACTATGATTACCAATTCAGCACACTGCAGTGAACCCTTCCACAACTGAAATACAAGTATTGTACTTTGGCTAAGCTGAACAGCTGTGTCCATGGCAAACTGGCAGCCCTTAACATTCCTACAGCATAGATGATCCATAACAATACAGTTTCACACTCACCAGCTACAGGATGTTGGACTCTGGCCACACCAGATGTACCTATAAAATTGTGGGGGAGTGGTATTGTCAGCAAACACAAATGTGGCACTGGTACAGGATAATATGTGCATATACCAATGTGTACAGCACAAACTGTGAAACTGCCTACATTGCTGACAGTCTAAGTATGTGTGCACATGTGTGTATTACAACCCCCCCCCAAAAAATGCAGATTGACCTGAGATCTGTGTACAGGTATGCAGAGGCTGCCACTATGACTGCTACAGTATTAAAGTGATGACCACAGGAGGCTTACCTGGATGCTCTTCTGCTGTGGAAGCTGTGCCACCCACCTCCATGACATATGGGGTGATGGATGCTTGTGAGCTGGTGGCTGAAACCAGGTTTGCAAGGAACTCCACTCTGGCCAAGAGTGGATGTTGTATTGCAGGCCCTCCACCGGTGCCAGCATGGTCCCTGGCCACAGCTGCAGCCCTTTGCATTGCAGCATTTATCATAGTGGTGGCCCCGTGTCAGACCTACTCATAGCTTCTGTCCTATAGCTTGATGTGATTTAATGATGCAACAAGGTCTGCCCACAGTGCAGCACATTGTTTCTGCATATGGTGATTCTTGAACAGCAGGATGGCATAATGCAGTCTAAGGCCATCAACTATGACGTCATTCTCGGCTGCAGAAAATGGTGGGTTTCTCCATCTGTACATCACTCCTGAAAGACAAGAAGAGAGGAACACATCACAAGACCACATACATTGATCTCCATTATGTACACACCCTGCACATCCACATTTCTCAGTACTATCCTCTGCTAACTCCCACATCATACCCTGCCATCTCTCACCACAGTATGTATGTGGCTATCAACAACATGGCAATACATCATGCATTTTCCTTCTCATTCTGCTGTTTTCTTCTACTTGCTGCATGTTCTCTAAGGTGTTCAACTTCATCTTTTCTGTTGTACCTATTACTGCTTGTTTATAGCCTGTCTACATTGTATGTGGTAGTGTAAGCTTCCTATGTTTCTTTCAAGCACCTAGGCTGTAGGGCCACCCCTTCCTCCTTCGGATTCTGACAAATATGGCAGGACAATGTCCTACACTTTCCCCTGCCAGTCTGGTTGATATAGGCATCCTGACACAGTGTAGCAGCTGCCTCATATACACAGACAAACTTCTACAAACACCAGCAAGGAAAACAATTTCTGGGAGATGCAATGACATTAGCAACCTACAGTCCATGCTCGATCCCCCTCAAGCCCACATATCTGGCACTGAAAAAAGCTGTCAACACAATCAGTACACCTCACATGCCACCCATACCTGCACAACACCCACCCACATATGCAGAGATCTGCAACATAAACATCCCCAAACAAAGAAAATCTCCAAGGCAAAAACACATGCAGACTCCAGAGCCCTGCACACCGCATACCATGCATAGCCACACACTTGTGTCCCACAGCCACTAAGGCATCACCATAAATCAAACATATTAGTCATAGCAGACTCCATTGTGAGACACACAGATGTGCATCTCATCAGGTTGTATATGGAGAAGGTCATGGTTACTTGTATGCCAGGTGTCAGAATCTGCCATATTACATACACACCACTGTCTCTCAAAAGCAGTTACTGTTATGAGTCTCTCATAGTCCATGTTCGTGTGCCTGACCTCAGATGTACCTCTCTGGACTATATGACATGACATGTGATTGAGCCCATTGAGTATGTGTCCTAGGCAGGTATGTCCCTAACCTTAAGCAGCAGTCTGCTGTCACCCAAAATGATGCAGCAGTACAATCAGGAAATGATTGACTGGAACAATTGGCTTGATTTATGGTGCCATTCCAGGAGGATCCAGTACCTCACAGCCTGAGATGATATGATCAACAGTCCATGATGCTTTGCCAGAGATGGCCTTCATCTGTCTCACCTGGCCTTCAGGCATCTGGCCATGGTTGTTGTCACCACCATAGTGCCTTTATTAGGAAAAGTGGTGATGTTAACACTAACAACATGAAACTGTCAACAAATCACAAATTGAAGGCCATGCTGCTAAACGCCAGGAGTCTGAACATGAATCTGCACCCATTTTAAGCAGTGTTAACCCTGGAGAATGCTGACATCTGTGCACTGACAGACACATGGCTCAAAGCTGTAGAGAGCACCCTAGCCTTACCTGGTCACCCATCCTATCATACAGTCAGACCCCAAGGTGTGGGCAGTAAAGACAAGGAACATGGGGTTTCACTATATATGAAAGACATACACTCCTCTAGGCTTACCAAACAGTAAGATGCACAGGAGACACTCCAGGTGCAGTTAGGCATTGCCATGAACCCTATTCAAATCATAGCTAGCTCCCAGTCCCCACATACAATGGAGTTTCCTGAACATCAGTTCAAATTTAATGCCATAGAACAGGTCTGTAATAAGGCCTGAGGGGGGCCTATAGAATTATTCCTTGAATATAGGGAATTAGTATGGCAGCTTAGATGCAATGCCTCCTATCCCCCAGGGCTTAATGAAATGGTATCCATTTTTAGACTTTGGAAATTAAAAGCTGATTTCCATATGTAAGGTTTGTTGAGAATACCTCACGTGATAAAGCTTTCACATAAAAAAGTACATAATTTATAATAAATTGTTTTATAAAATGCATTTTCTCTGTGCATTAACAAGTTAACATATGGATGTTTTAAATTTGGTTTCTTGGTATGGTATTATGGATGGGATATTTGTGCTTTGTTTTAGGGTTGTTGCTGCAGAGAACAGATACCGAAAGGCCTGCAATCCTGGAAATTTCCCACTGGTTTAATAAATGGCTCAGACTTACATAAAGAACTTATTGCCATGTTCAGTCAACATGGATGTGAATTCCTTGAGGTACTGGTAAGAGACAATGAGAAAAAGATAAACCGTTTAAAAAAAAACAAAAGTAGACATGCTCAATGAACGGATCAACAAAGACTTGTGTTTTAATTCTAAAATCAATGAATATAGAGCTGTTTTTGTCAATGCAGATAAAGTCATTTTGACAATTAAAAATAAAAAAGTGAAGAAGTTGAATAAGGACAGTAATGATTATGAACGCTTATTCATCCACTTCCTAATTTCAATGGTGTACAAACTAATGATGAAGGGGACATTCAAGATATTGAAGAAGGTGTTTTAGATGAAAGCATAGATGAGATTAACAACAGTGCGCAGGGGGCCCATTTAGGGTAACCCTTGAGAAGGTCCAAACACCTGCAGAATCAAAGACAACGGGGGGGAGACAGTACAATGGACAGAGAATGGACATGGGAACTGCCAAGACTCCTATCCCCACAGGGGGAGACCCCACTGGGAGAGAGGGAGGGACACAGCAGTGAGGTGATAGACACTGATTTAAGTATTGATTTCAACACTAATTTTATTAATCATTGTAACATTGTGACTAACAATTATGGTGATTTCAAAATATATAATTTAAGCACAGCTGCTATCACAAAACATTGAGCAGAATTGTTTCAGAAAGGACTGAATTTTGTTCCAGTCAGAAAACTCAGAATAGAGAACTCACTACTTGAACTTAAGTTATTTGCTAGGAAATTGAATCTTAGATTATATTTTGATAGTGACATACAGAGGCTTGTAAAAAAGTTAGTATGTTCAATCCACCTTTGCATCTCATTTTACAAGTGTCTGAGAGTCTTTGTCCCAACCAGATAAGACAAATGTACTCAGTACACAGGAATATATATACATTTAATTTAACAAGTGATGATGAAGAGTTTTTAAAGAACATTACTGGGGACAAAAGTATTAGAATAATGAAACCTGATTGGGGGGGGGGTGGACTTGTGGTCATGGATCAGAGGGTATATATTGAGAAGATGTTAATGCACTTGTACAGTGATATATATGAGGATATATCAGTCAACCAGTTAAACATTGCTTATAGAAATATTGATATTATACTTAATGACCTTTTATTAGATAACCAGATTACTGTCACTGAGTTAAACTTTATGGAGCAAGAGAACCCTCGTACCCCCACGATATTTGGAATACCTAAGATCCACAAGTCCACTACTGATCCCCCATTAGACCTATCATGGATGCAAAGGCATCCAAGACTTTCTCTATGGCCAAGTTTATTGACTCAAACCTCAAAGATGTTCTAAAAAATTGTTCCCATATTCTAAAGGACTTTTGGGATTGCCTTAAGAAAATACACAGTAGTATGTATTCAGACCAATTAATTTTGGTTACCATCGATGTCAAAGATCTGTTCACTG
Organism: Protopterus annectens; assembly: GCF_019279795.1. Lineage (NCBI taxonomy): Eukaryota > Metazoa > Chordata > Ceratodontiformes > Protopteridae > Protopterus > Protopterus annectens. The sequence goes on along the minus strand of NC_056725.1, from coordinate 925,592,596 downwards.
TAATCCCCCATGATGAAGGCATTATGATGTTTTATGACTTCTTATATAGAAATACTAACTTAAGAGATTCCAGAGTACTGATGTACAAAACTGTAATGGACCTTATACTTAAAAACAATTTTATTCTTTTTGAAGGCCAATTATTTAAGCAAAAAAACAGGAGTCACTATGGGGGCATCGTGCACCCCCCCTTTTTGCTAATGTAGTATTAGCTGCATGGGAAACATCCATGGTGTTGAAATTGGAATTATTCAGGCACTGCAAATTCTATGGGCGTTACCTAGATGACATACATATTTTATGGGAAGGACCCCATGATGTATTGCAGGAATGTTTTATTTTTTTGTATTCTAGTACCCACTTTTTGAATTTTATCATGGAAACAACGAGGAGATGATTCACTTTCTAGATATTACCATTTGTAAGGATAGGGGTAAAAATTTGTTTACTGCCACACTTTACAGAAAGCCAACCTACTCGAATGCCCTGTTGCATTTTGACAGTGGGCATCCCATTCACCAAAAGAGATGTTTGGTGAAAGGGCAAGGAGTTAGATTGGTGAGGATGGTTAGCGATTACAACATGTTTTTGGATGAGGTTAATATACTAAGACATGTTAAGTAGATGCGGTTACCCAACACAGTTTATTGAACCCATTTTGAATCTGGTCATTAAAAAGAGGTTGGAAGGACATTTTTTCCCAATATTAGGGAAGGATTTTGAGGAGGGTTGATTGATTATAGAGGGGAGTAGACTTGGTGCAGTGGCAAGGAAATCCCTCCAAAATGCAATGGTTCTTTCATTCAACCCCCTTTATGGGAGAATCAAAGAAATCACCAACCAAAACTGGGTGTTGATTGATAGTGATCAAGAACATAAAACCAAACTAGGGGTGAAACCACTGGTAGTTTACAAAAGAGATACGTCTTTTTAGAATCTATTGGAAATAAATGGACCAAGAGAAGCAAACGCTTTGATAAGAAAATGTGATCACTGCACACAATGTCCATACATTTTAGAGAATGATTCCTTTTATTTTCAGGGTTATGGTAGAGTTATCCTGAAACAGAGATTAAATTGTGGTAGCAAATGTTTGGTATGTGTAGCTATTTGCCAGCAGTGCCAACATTTTTATATAGGAAAAACCACCAATAGCTTTAATAAATGTATATACCAACATTTGTATGACTTAAAAAGAAACAACACTAATAATGCACTTTGTAAACATACAATGGAGTTTCCTGAACATCAGTTCAAATTTAGTGCCATAGAACAGGTCTGTAATAAGGCCAGAGGGGGCTCTATAGAATTATTCCTTGAGTATAGAGAATTAGTATGGCAGTTTAGATGCAATGCCACCTATTCTCCAGTTCTGAATGAAATGTTTTCCATTTCCAGCCTTTAGAAATTAAAATCTTATTTCCATATGTAAGGGGTTGTTGAGAATACCTCACGTGATAAAGCTTTCACATAAAAAAGTACATGCTTTATAATAAATTGTTTTATGAAATGTATTTTTTCTGTGCATTAACAAGTTAACATAATGGATGTTTTAAATTTGGTTTCTTGGTATGGTATTATGGATGGGATATTTGTGCTTAGTTTTAGGGTTGTTGCTGTTTTTAATCTTACTTTGAGATGGTTTTAACAATGATTTAATTACCCTATTAATGATGTAAAAGGAAGTGATGTTGCACATATTTAAATGCATTGGGTTGCAATTTTTTTTATTCTGAAGAAGTCTTGGAGTTAACAACTGATGAAAGTGCTCAATAAATCGTGGTTTGTGTTCATCTGCGTGCCGCACTGCTGTTTGTTCTCCACCACCATAGTGCCTTTATTAGGAAACATGGTGATGTTAACACTAACAACATGAAACCATCAACAAATCACAAATTGAAGGCCACACTGCTAAACGCTAGGAGTCTGAACATGAACCTGCACCCATTGCAAGCAGTGTTAACCCTGGAGAATGCTGACATCTGTGCATTGACAGACACATGGTTCAAAGCAGCATAGAGCACCCCAGCCTTACCTGGTCACCCATCCACAGTCAGACCCCAAGGTGTGGGCAGTAAAGCCAAGGAACATGGGGTTTCACTATATATGAAAGACATACAAACCTTCAGGCTGGCCATATGGTAAGATGCACAGGAGACACTCCAGGTGCAGTTAACTATTGCCACGAACCCTATTCAAACCGTAGCTAGTTACCAGTCCCCACATGTGACCAAGAAGCCCATTCTACCTATATGGACCTGTTCAACTCTATCAAGATTCAACTCTGCACACTGATCCTGTGTGACCTTAAGTACCAAAACAGATTGGAAGAATAACTCATGCCAGCACACAAATGCCCAGAGAGTCATAGAATTTGGCAATGAAAACACATTGGAATTGCTAGTTACTACCTGCACATGAGGTGAAGGTCTCTGGGAATTGATAATCGACAACATGGGTAACCACTACAGCATCCCTACAGTATCATCCTCCATGGTAAAACTAACCATAATGTGGTCACGTTTGCAATCATCATCTCCCACAATACTCATCTAGCTAGGGTCAGACATACAAACATTTCCAAAGTTGATTACAGCCTCCTGAATGATAGTATATACAACTTCACAGCCCCCTCCCCCTCTGTAGGAACTGGCACCAGTATCCACAAATACACCAAAGCACTATACATGCATTTGTATAGATGCATGGAGTCAGGTATACCCGAAAGGACTACATCATCCTCTGCAAGGATAAGTAAACATGTGTAGTGGACATCTGCAATAAATGCACTCTATAACAGGAGTGAAATATTGCTGTCCAAGACCAAGAAGGAACAGGTGCCCAACATGAGACAGTGTCTCCTTAGCCTGAACAAGCAAATAAGAGAACTACTGATATCCTGCAGAGCAAGCTCCAAGATGACATTGGCAACATCCACTACAGACAGTCATATCAAATATATGTCAAATATTTTAAAATTTCACGCATGCGCACTAGTCCAGACTGCTGCTGAGACAGTCTGGAGCATGCACAGATTGTCTCAGCAGCAGTCCTGATTGAGAAACGTGAACAGGAGCGCTCCCACAAGTCTATGCAGTTTTAAACTGCATAGACTGCCTGGGAACTCGCTGGGGAAATGCATCGGGGTCAGACTGCAAGGTCGGCAGTCAGGAGTTCGTCGGGGGAAGGATCTCGGGTCTGGATTGGAGTTTGCTGCAGGGGAAGATCTCGTGACAGGCAGGGTCAGATTTGCGCAGGTTTTCACTCTCGTCGGGGGTTTTCTAGACAGGGACCTGGATTTAATGGTGGTTTTGCGGACAGGGATATACTACAGGACCAGGTAAGTGGATGTACGAGGTGTGTGTGTGTGTGTGAAAATGCCCCAGGTGCAATATACTGGTGGTTAGGCTCATGGTGGTGTGGTAGGGAATACCTTAGGCTTGAACCCTGTACCTTGTATGCAGGTGTTAAAGACCTGAATTCCCTACCTACCACCATTTGTAAAAAAATGATTTTTGCCTCATATTTGATCTGATCTGTTCCGCATAATATCTGTGGTTTGTAAATGTTGCAATGCTTGATATTTGATGGTGCAGTGGTAGCATTGTTGCCTCACAGCTGCAGGTTCTCAGGTTTGCTTCTTGGCTGGGGTGCCTTCTTTGTGGGGGGGGTCTGTATCTTCTCCCTGTGTTTGTGTGGGTTTGCTTTTGTGTCCTCCCATGTTACAAAGACATGTCTGCATTATTTATTCCTGGGCCACTGCTGAGAATTGGGTTTTTTGTTCCAAGTCAGACTGTCCTGATTAACAAATGTTAAATAAAATTGACAGGCATTTGAATTTCAGACTTCAGGTTTCTGAATGTTTGGTTCCCTACATATTTGATGGTGCAGTGGCAGTATTGTTGCCTCACAGCTATAGGTTTTCTGGTTTGATTCTTGGCTGGGGTGCCTTCTGTGTGGAGTCTGCATCTTATCCCTTTGTTTGTGTGGATTTGCTCTGGTGTCCTGCCATTTTACAAAGACATGTGTCTACAGTATTTCTCCCTGGGCCTCTGCTGAAAATTGTTTTTGTTCCGTCAGAAGTAAAATTGACAGGCATTTGAATTTCAGACTTCATATTCTTCAGAAAATACATAGTAAAACAACTTTTTATTCTAGCAATAAATATATAGGAACACAACCTTTTATTATAGCAATTTTTTAAGTTTATAAGATGGCTATTTGAAATTTGTCCTTATTTTTGGGACTGTAATACCCTGTTAGTGGCTTTGTCCAGGTTTTTTGTGCTAAGGTTGACAGCTATGGCAAGAACTGAATTCACTGAATATGTTTGAGGGCTGTATTCCCTCATTACTGGGTTTGTCCAGGTGTTTTGTGCTAAGAGGTTGACAGCTATGGTGAGAATTGAATTCATTAAATGATAGCCATTTAAGTTTCAGTCTTCCTCTCTTTCACAAAGCAGCTGATTTGGCGTAGTGGTATGTTGCTCTTGACTGTTTTGCACAGGGACCTTGGCAGTAAAATGTACGGTGGTAACACAGCATTTTTCTTTCACAAAGCAGGTGATTTGGCATAGTGGTATGTTGTTCTGACTCTTTTGCACAGGGACCTTGGCAGTAAAATGTATGGTGGTAACACAGCATTTTATTCTAGCAGCTTTCCAAGATTATACAAGCAATGTTTAATGTGTCCCTGGTTTTTGCCCTTTTGACCCACCCCAATAAATTTGGCTTTTTCCAGACTTCTTGTGCTGTGAAGTTGAGATGCAGTTGAGTATTGAGTAGATTTTACAAGGAGCTGAGAGCTGCAGGGGAAGAGAAGTTTAGTGCTGATTATGGTAAGTCAGCTCACATTGATAATAGTACAACAGGTTGTGTATTTGCTTTTGATGCAGAAGGTTGTTGATTCTACTCCCATAAGGGGTGAATCCTGCCGTACTGAAAATTAAGATACTAACTATGAGCCTGTTATAAGTTTGCCATCCATTTCCTATTGCAATATTACTAGCTTATTTTTAATGTAAGTTAGGCAATTTATTCCTCAGGGGCATCAGACACTTTATTTTTTGATGAAACCATGAAATATAAAGGTGATTGCTAGCACCAACCTCTTCATTACAGATTTATTTAACTTGGAATTATTTAGATGACTTTTTTACTACTTCAGAGATTGTGCATATTTACTGATAATGGTGGACTGTAGAATTGTGCATATTTACTGATAACAGTGGACTGTAGAAGTTTGAGTAGACTTTTATGATGGAAATGTTCTGAATTGGACAGTTTTGTTTCATTGTTTACTGGAAAAATGTTCAAAGCAATAGGAAGGTGTATCAAAGAGCACATGTATGTTTCATATGCAAGGGGCCTATGATTTGAAAACAGCCCAGAATTAATTTTTATCTGCCACGGGTAAAATGTATTTTCTTTGAATGTGGGTTTTAATGTTGTTTCAATGAATGTGAGTTTCAAGGACAGAGAAGTTTTAATGCCAAGTTTGTTTAGCAGATGTCTTAGTGTTTGTGCTGTAAAATGCAAAATAAAACTTTCAAATGAAGTTCAAATCATCATAGAAGTAAATCAGTATGCACATTAGTGTTTATGGTAAATGGAGTGAAATAGCAAAGTAATGGATCATTGGAATGGCTACAGGGAGGCTCCATTCGACCATGGTTTTGTGAGGGGGAAGGGCGGCAAACTTAGACAGCCCCAGCTGAACTATACCTCCCAACTGTCCAGATTTTCAAAGAATGAATAGATTTTTTGCTTCTTATTTTTGGTTTGTTCCTCATAAAATTTGTGGTTTTCTGGCAAATCATTTAGGAATTAAGTCACTAAATAATGACACACTAGTTTCAGACTTCATAACCTTCAGAAAAATGCATGCTAAAGTAAGACCTGTTCTATCAACTGTCCCAGTTTATAGAAGAGCAATTTTTAGTACTGTTTATATTTTCCCCCAATATATTTGGCCTTGTCCAGATTTATGTCCCAGTTTATACAAGAGCAATTTTTAGTACTGTTTATATGTTCCCCAATATATTTGGCCTTGTCCAGATTTATTGCATTAACAGGTTGAGAGGTACATGCAAATAAATTGCTTTATAGAATTAGGCATAGCCAAACCTCTGAACTGTCCCTGATTTTGGCTCAAAATGTTGCTCTTCCCCTAATGATCCCTCCGCAAAATAGCAATTTTGGAAGAAAACATGGAGGGTTTATAATTAAGAAATAACTGTAATAATCAGATTACTTTTATTTCAGAAATGCATGTAAATTATTTTATTTTGTCAGCTGCTCAAGTTAGCAGTACTAATATTAAAGTGTCCCTTCTTTGACAGGTTCCCAACTGTATTGTGTTGCTATTTTTTATTTTTACATCATATTTTTGGTCCATTTTTCATAAAATTGTGTTTTTTTGGCAAATTAGTGACAAATAATTAAAGACTGAAGTTAGAAAATAATGATAGACATTTGAGTTTCAGATTTCATACCATTCAGAAAATCCATACTAATGCAAGACCTCTATTAGCTTTCTTAGTTTATAAGAGCAATATTTTAAAAATTGTCCTTATTTTTGGGCCTTTGTCCCATTTCTTTGTATGGCTTTGTCCAGATTTCTTGCTCTGAGGTTGAGAGGTATGACAAATGTGTCAGGGCCATCACAAGTCAGCCAGAGACATTTCAAACTGTGACATACTTGTTACACCCCACTCCCCCATGTAGTGACTCTGGATGTGTCAAAGCAAGGCAAGGAGTAGTTATGCAGTGTAAATGTGCAGAGTATCCCACCCACCCAAGGTAGACACAAGTACTAGAGTGGCTTTTCATCTGTCCTTGATTTTTACAGAATGGTCTGGTTTCTGTCATATTTTTGTACTGTTGATTTATGTTTATTACTCAAAGTGCCTGTTGCTCTGTGTTTAAGTAGCAATACTTTAATGACCATCAGCTAAGCTTGGCTGAGATTGCAAGATGCAAGTAAGCTTTAATAAGCATACTGTTAAAGAATTGCCAACATTGAAAGCCTTTCTGTTGCCATGTAGAGAATACTTAACTAGATAATGTATAAGTCTTGGGTATTGAAATGCATATGCCAGTATTTGTAATAACGGACAGAATTACATTATTTTAAGAGTCTCATTACACTTGGAGACTTCCAGTTATCTCTGCAGGCTTTACCCGTAAACCGAATGCTAATCGCATGGTCCATAACCAGTAAAGTAATCCTTTTAAGCAATGTATCTTGAGCTTATTTCTTGTTTGCTTTTCATTTTTTACTTTGATCATGTTTTCCCCATGAAACGAGTAGATGTCAGGCAGCAGGTCTTTTTTTGGATAAGGAACATTTTTACAAGTGGGGGCATCAGAGATTTCTACTTTCAGCAAGTTACTTGTTACTTTAATAAAGCTGAATATACATTATAATTAGAACTGCAGTGCAAGAAGTGGTTTGAGTTGAGTGCTGCTTGTTTTTCTTATACTTGATTTTGACTGGCATTCCATTAATGTATTTAAAAAAAAGTAATTTATTTTTTCATGCTTCACAACCTTTTTTGTTTCCATCTAGATATTAAGCTGTCATGCAGCCAATGCATTGAAATATTTTTATTCTTCTACACTTCATTTTGTCTCTCATAATGACGGTTTGGCACCCAGTGCAGTATATTTAGTTTTTGTGGTTTGCTACTACAGGTGTGTGTGTGTGTGTGTGTGTGTGTGTGTGTGTGTGTGTATGGTAGGGAATACCTCAGGCTTGAACCCTGTACCTTGTATGCAGGTGTTAAAGACTTGAATTCCCTACCCACCACCATTTCTAAAAAGAAACTGCAGATTTTTGCCTCATATTTGATCTGATCTCTTCCTCATAATATCTGTGGTTTGTAAATGTCGCAATGCTTGATATTTGATGGTGCAGTGGTAGCATTGTTGCCTCATAGCTGCAGGTTTTCAGGTTTGCTTCTTGGCTAGGCTGCCTTCTTTGTGGGGTCTTTATCTTCTCCCTGTGTTTGTGTGGGTTTGCTTTTGTGTCCTCCCATGTTAGAAAGACATGTCTGCATTATTTCTTCCTGGGCCTCTGCTGAAATTTTTTTTTTGTTCTAAGTCAGACTGTCCTGATTAACAAATGCTAAATAAAATTGACAGGCATTTGAATTTCAGACTTCAGGTTTCTGAATGTTTAAGTCCTTGCATATTTGATGGTACAGTGGTAGTATTGTTACCTCACAGCTATAGGTTTACTGGTTTGATTCTTGGCTGGGGTGCCTTCTGTGTGGAGTCTGCATCTCCTTCCTGTGTTTGTGTGGATTTGCTCTGGTGCCCTGTCATTTTGCAAAGACGTGTCTGCAGTATTTCTCCCTGGGTCTCTGCTGAAAATTGTTTTTGTTCTGTCAGCAGTAAAATTGACAGGCATTTGAATTTCAGACTTCATGTTCTTCAGAAAATAAATAGTAACACAACAGTAACACAACCTTTTATTCTAGCAATTTTCTAAGTTTATAAGATGAATATTTGAAATTTGTCCCTATTTTTGGGACTGTATTCCCCCTTTATTGGCTTTGTCCAGGTTTTTTGTGCTAAGGTTGACAGCTATGGCAAGAACTGAATTCACTGAATGTTTGAGGGCTGTATTCCCTCATTACTGGGTTTGTCCAGGTGTTTTGTACTAAGAGGTTGACAGCTATGGTGAGAACTGAATTCACTAAATGATAGCCATTTAAGTTTCAGTCTTCCTCTTTTACAAAGCAGCTGATTTGGCATAGTGGTGTGTTGCTCTGACTGTTTTGCACAGGGAGATTGGCAGTAAAATGCATGGTTCTAGCAGCTTTCCAAGATTATACAAGCAATGTTTGTGTCCCTGGTTTTTGGGCTTTTGACCCCCCCCCCCCAGTACATTTTGGCTTTTTCCAGTTTTCTTGTGCTGCGAAGTTGAGTATTTAGTAGATTTTACAAGGAGCTGAGAGCTGCAGGGGAACAGAAGTTTAGTGTTGCTTAAGTGAAGTTGGTTTGCCTTGTTAATAGCACAACAGGTTGTGTACTTGCTTTTGATGCAGAAGGTTGTGGGTTGTACTCCCACAAGGGGTGGATGCTGCCGTACTGAGAATGTTCTCCTTGGTGAAGATACTAACTATGAGTCCATTATCAGTTTGCCATCCATTTCCTCTGGCAATATTACTAGCTTATCATTTTTTTAATGTAATATAGGCAATTTATTCCTGAGGGGCAACAGACACTATATTTTTTGATGAAACCATGAAATATAAAGCTGTTTGCTAGCAGAAACCTCTTCATTAGTTACAGATTTCTTTAATGTGGAATTATTTAGATGACTTTTACTTCTTCAGAGATAGTGCATATTTACTGATAATGGACTGTAGAATTGTGCATATTTACTGATAATGGACTGTAGAATTGTGCATATTTACTGATAATGGTGGACTGTAGAATTGTGCATATTTACTAATAATGGTGGACTGTGGAAGTCTGAGTAGACTTTTATGATAAATGTTCTGAACTGGGAAGTTTTGCCATTATGGGTGCATGCATTTTGTTTCATTGCTTACTGGAAAAATGTTCAAAACAAATTTAAAATGCCCTCTAACAACTGTAATATATTGTACAAGGAATATAATTTAGTACAATGAGGAAGGTGTATCAAAGAGCACATGTATGTTTCACATGCAAGGGGCCTATGATTTGAAACCAGCCCAAAATTAATCTTTATCTGCCATTGGCAAAATGTATTTTCTTTGAATGTGGGTTTCAATGCTGTTTCAATGAATGTGAGTTTCAAGTGCAGAGAAGTTTTAATGCTAAGTTTTCATTGTGAGACTGCATTGCTTTGTTTAGTAGATGAGTTAGTGTTTGTGCTCTAAAATACAAAATAAAACTTTCAAATGAAGTCCAACTCATCATAGAAGTAAATCAGTATACACATTAGTGTTTATGGTAAATGGAGTGAAAAAGCCAAGTAATGGTTCATTGGAATGGCTGCAGAGGCTCCATTTAACCATGATTTTGTCAGGGGGGAAGGGCAGCAAACTCAGACAGGCCCAGCTGAACTATACCTCCCAACTGTCCAGATTTTCAAAGAATTAATAGATTTTTGCTTCTTATTTTTGGTTTGTTCTTCATAAAATTTGTAGTTTTCTGGCAAATCATTTAGAAATTAAGTCACTAAATAATGATACACTGAGTTTCAGACTTCACAGCCTTCAGAAAAATGCATGCTAAAGTAAGAACTGTTATTCTATCAACTGTCTCAATTTATACAAGAGCAATTTTTAGTACTGTTTATATGTTCCCCCAATATATTTGGCCTTGTTCAGATTTACTGCATTAACAGGTTGAGAGGTTTATTTATTTTTTATTTTTATTTTACATTTGTTGACCGGGCTAGTCTAGCTGGATACATGTCCATTTTCAGTAGACGCCCATGCAAATAAATTGCTTTATTGAATTAGGCATAGCCAACCTTTCAACTGTCCCTGATTTTGGCTCAAAATGTTGCTCTTCCCCCTAATAATCCCTCTGCAAAATAGCAATTTTGGAAGAAAACATGGAGGGTTTACAATTAAGAAATAACTGTAATAATCAAAGTTATAGATTACTTGAAATGCATGTAGATTCTTTTATTTTGTCAGCTGCTCAAGTTAGCAGTACTAATATTAAAGTCTCCCTTCTCTGACAGGTTCCCAGCTGTATTGTGTGGCTATTTTATATTTTTGCATCACATTTGGTCCATTTTTCATAAAATTGTGTTTTTTGGCAAATTAGTGACGAATCACTAAAGACTAAAGTTAGAAAATAATGACAGACATTTGAGTTTCAGATTGTATACCCTTCAGAAAAGTCATACTAATGCAAGATCTATTCTATTATCTTTCTAAGTTTATTAGAGCAATATTTAAAATTTGTCCTTATTTTTGGGCCTTTGTCCCACTTCTGTGTATGTCTTTGTCCAGATTTCTTGCTCTGCTTTTTTTAGTAATTTTATCACTATTTTTCAGTACATGAGCCAACCATTGTTGGAGGGATTCAGAGGGCCAGAGCTGTGATCTATGTCATAGCGGACAGAGACAAAAGGGAAGCCTGTAGGTGCCAGATGGCTGAGTAACTGCAACATGTCATTCCAAGATATGTACTACAGACCTACTGCTGTAATCCCTGTTTCTCATAACTGTATCCTCCCATCTGCATCCCATTATATGCGGACTTCTATTACCTACCTGGTATAGTGATGTTCTCCTTTATGCGCAGAAATCCTGTAGTATAATGCTTATGTTCTCACAGTCTGCCTTCATAAAGAAAGTCACAGATTTGTTTGCCGTAGGCAGCAGCTTGACTTTTATAGGTAATGCTCATGAACAGGTGATTCCCTGTGCACTAATCTGTGGCTCACACTTACTAATTGCATCCAGAACAGCTGGGTTGCATTTTCATTAGCCAATGGCTTGGCACCTCAGTGCTATATTTAAGGCCTTCATGTAGGCCTTGGCCCTTTTCTTGGCCTGTAAGATGTACATTATTGAGGTGTGGGAACTACAGCATCACAGAGGGTAGGTAAAAATACTGTTCACTGTCCAGATTTATTTGGTATGTCCACAGTATGGCATGCTATGTTTGGGCATTGTGAACAGACTTTCTGATTATGTGGCAGTTTACTGTTTAACAGCGTGGGTTGAGGTCAGTAAGGGGACAGACAGATGTGAGTGTCATACGTCATTTGCATCATAATATACATGCAGCTGCAGTAACCGCTGGTCTATCAGCTGTGTATGTTTGTAGGGAAAGACTGTGACACATATCCCTGTCACTTGACCACCCCCCCAACCTTTTCTGTATGGGTGTTGTGTGGATCCCCTGTTCTAGGTGTTTGGGAGGTATGGTAGGTCTGTAGCAAGTAGCTGAACATACAGCCGCATATGTTGCAGGCTGCAGCTGTTGCATTCTGGCCAGGAGTCATACAGGGGATCGTGAACACATTGGGGGATACCAAGCTGTATATGTCAGTGAGGGAGCAGTGTCAGCTGTGTTGTCACAGCATAGCCAGGATGATGGTATCCATAACAGTCCAGGTGAGGCATGTGCCTCAGGTACATATGTTATGTAACCGTGCCATCCAGAGAATGGTAGGCAACATTTAGGACGTCTACACATATTTGTGAAGTGTGTCCCAACCGACAGGCCTTTGCTGTGCTAATATGGGTGGCAGTGACTGCAGTAGAAGCAACTGATTCTGCTTAAAATTGCAGGGCTCAGTCATGTATTTGTTGTTTTGACAAGCATGTACCTCACTTGCAACAGACTGGAATGGATGCCAGGACTGAGGCAGGCAAAATGCACAGCATGCTAGGAAAGACTACAGTAGCAGCATCTGTTTCTTAAAATTGCACATCTCAGTCAGTTATTTGTTGTATTGACAAGCATATACTGGACATGCAACAGACTGGATTGGCAGCCAGGACTGTGTGTGGCAAAATGGAAAGCATGCTAGGAATGCAACGGCTTGAGCTACTGAGTCAATACTATAGCAGGTGTATTTGCAAGATATATGTGCATGCATATAGTCTGTTTCACAGGACTGGCATGAAAATGTGTGTTTGGATAGGTATGATGTGTGACACTGAACTGTCTGTCATGATTTTCTAATCTCAATCTGTACTGACTTGTCAGTACTTCAGCAGACAGAATAGGTTTTGTGACAACTGTGCCAAACGTAGGTGGCACAAATTCTGCAACAGTCTGTGCAGTTGTCAGCTGTACCAGATATCCTAGGCCTCACGTACATCCATCAGCATTTATTTGGCTGTGTACTGGTTTGGTGTCTACATCACAATCCCAAGTGTGCTGTCAGTTTGCCCATTATATGTTCCAGCAGTGTGTCACTGGCACTCATGATATGTGTATGGAAAGAGCTTCAATTCTTCAGAGCTGTGTCTTTGTAAGTTGATGCACTATATAGTAGTTGACAAGATCCTGGGTTGAGACTTGGCAGGGGTGACTTTTTTGCTGATGTGCATCACCTGCATTCAGAATGTGTTTATAGAAACACCTGGCATTCTTCCCAGCTGAGTGGCCTAGTGGGCTAGTGCACTATGCCCTAGTTGGCAGGGTCCTGGGTTCAAGTCTTGGCAGGGGTAATCATTTTACTGATGTGCATAACAATGTCAGAAAGACAGAATGTGATTAAAGCAGTTTTAAGCAGCTTTAAGTGGGTTTGTGCAGGTTTGCATGTTTGGCCATGATGCTAAGCAGCACTTAGTCCTGCTTAAACCCACGCTAGTTACAAAAAAAAAAGAAAAAAGAGGCGATAGGAAAGTGGTGAAATAGGCACAAGCATGGGGAAGAACAATAAGGAAGGGAGGTAGGGATGTGCAGGAGGGGTGTAGGAAAGGACCATAGCTCTCCATTTCTTGTACAGAAACAGCTGTGCATGTTGTGGACAATTCGGAATTTGCAGCCACACATCTCAGAGGGAGGGGTGTGGGCGACATAACTTTGTTGATTAATTGCTGGAATGATTCATTGATTGATGGCAGTGTACGAGGGGATGAAATGGAGAGCTATGTATGTAGCGATATTTTTTGTGGGACAGATGCCCTTTTTTTTAAAAGAAGAAAGTGGAATGTTGGGGAAGGGTTCTATTACATTTGGGAAGGTAAGTTGGGTAGGAGAGGTTGCATTTGCAGACAGACAAGACAGCAGACAGGGGCAGTGTATGACACATGAGGGGAGTAAACACCTTGGATGGGTGCTTGGGGAATCGAAGGACCAAGTACCCCCAGATGGCAACAGTGGGACTGAGCTCCTCACCCATAGGGAATCACCACTTTTCCTTCATGGCCCCGAAGGTGGTTGTACTGGGAGCTGGGCACCAGGGCCAGCCTACCCTCCAGGTGCAGAAAGTCTGCCCTCAATCTGGTGCAGTCAATCATCCAAATCATACTGGTTAACCCTGTGCACCATGGCTGGAGAATGTCAGATGACCAAACCCTCTCCATGCTCATGCCCGTGGGGGGGGACAGGCCCCATTCCCTGAGGTGGTTCTACCTGTGGGTGGTGCAGGGCCAGCAGAAGTGTCAGCTCCAGGTTGGGTCCCAAACATGGACCCAGTGGTGCGGCCAGATGAGGTGGGATAAGTGGATCCTCTGGAAGTGACCTACCCAGTCGTGCTATGGTGATGAGGTTTGTCAAAGTGTATTGGTTAGTCATGAACAGAAGTTTTCAATGTTAGTTATAACAGCTTGCATGGGTATTCCAATTAACCCAGAACAATAGAATTGCATAGCATACAGAACACAGGCATAAATGGAATAACAGTCATTACTGTAACAACATCCCATTAACAGTTATGGCAAAAGGCCGACAACATTGCTATTTCAACAAGGTATGTTAGTATGCAACTATTGTTCTGCAAACAAAAAAATTAACATTCTCTGCTGTTACATCCCTCCAGGAAATAACTCTCCAATAACTGAGGAAATCTTACAGTGGACTAGAGATAATATCCCACATGAAACAATCCTACTAGGTGATCTAAATACTGACTGGTTGGCCTGTAATTCCAACAGTACCATTAACCACATAAATCTCTATGGGTTCTCTCAACTTATTCAAGAACCCACTAGAGTAGACAAAAAATCCCCAAAGCAATCTATCCTTGATTGGACACTGGTCAATAGCCCCCCAAAAAACTACCAGACAGACTGTCTGCCAGCTAGTCTTAGTGATCATCCCCCACATTCCTACTATGTAAACAAACAAAGATACCCAAGCCCTTAATTTATAGACAAATCAAAGATGACCACAACCTAACCCCCCAGGATCTAATCTCTATTCTAAAATAATGCAACTGGAAACCACTACTATCCCTTGGGTTAGACCAGGCAGTTGACTACTTTAATAGTACTTTCACTAATGTCCTTAATAGAGTTGCCCCATTATGAACATTAGAGTTCAGACTAACTATGCACCATGGCTAAGTAGCGACACAAGAACCCTACTATAGTTCAGAGATAAGCCCTGGAAAATCTGGAAGAGGGATAAAAACCACCCTAGCCAAACAAAACTACCAACAGCTTAGGAATAAGGCCAAAAAACAAACTAAACTTGATAAACAGAACTACTTTCTTAGTATCCAAATGAAACACTCAAAAACCCTTAAAAGTTTTGGCAAGCTATCACCTCCCTACTTAAACCAGGCAGAACTACCACTCCAGCTCCAAACTCCACCAATAACAACATGGACATAGCCTCTCAATTTAACCACCACTTCACAGAATCCATACTGGTATTATCCAGCCAATTGTCCAAAAACATCCCTGCACATATCCCAGCCAAATGTCTAGATAACATCCCCCCTTACTCCCTCACTTGTTCCCACCTCCAAAATTAAAAAAAAACTACTTCTGAAATTAAAACCTACCACCCTTGCAGCTGATAATTTACCTGCCAACTTCCTAAAACTAGTCACAGATTCTTTATCTTACCGTTTCCATCTTTATAAACCGCTCCATAAAAGAATCCTACATCCCTCAACTGTGGAAAGTGTCTTACATTATTCCTCTTCATAAAGGCAGAAATTCTTACAACTTCTCTAATTACCATCCTATAGCTATTCTGTCTTCCCTTTCCAAGCTGCTAGAGAAATGTATTTACTCTCAAGTCATGCAATTCCTGAACACACATAAACTCCTTTCTGCCACAAAACATGGGTTCCAGCTACACCACAGCACAACTACAGCTCTTCTCTCATTTACTAATCTAGTTAACTAACACAGAAACGACAATAACTATACATCTGCTATATTCTTGGATCTCTCCAAAGCATTTGATATGGTCTCACATTCCCTACTACTAGATTCACTAGTGTCCCTCACCTTTGCCCCCCCCTACTATTGCCTGATTCAAACTATCTAGCTAACAGGCAGCATTCTGTCCAATGGCAAGGGGCACTATCTCCTCTACTTCCAACTTCCATAGGTTTACCACAAGGCTCAATACTGGGCTCACTTCTCTTTTATATCTTTACTAACAATCTACACATATCCACCCAGCATGCCACACTCATACAGTATGCAGATGATTCAATGTTAATATGCTCAGCCCCATCTCTATCCACTCTCCAACAACTGACCCAGAAATCCTATAGCTCTGTGGAAAGTTGGATCACTAATATCCAACTGATCCTTAATCCCAATAAAACTAAATTGCTTTTATTTACCCCCAACAAATCAAAATCTACTCCTCTTTCTTTTTCTATCACTTCCAAAAATGGCACTGTCACCTCTCCTTCTGCCCATACCAAACTCCTCAATGTTGAGATTCAGAAAATACTTCTCTTTGATGTCCATATCTCTCAAACTATCAAAGAGGTTCACAAAAAATGGATTCACTATACAGACACCAAATCTTCCTCTCAGATCAAGCACTGATCACCCTAGCCCAAACTCAGCTATCGTCCACACTAATGTATGCAGAAAACTTGACCTTAACAAATTAAGTCATGCTATAATAATATTGCCAAATTTGCTAACAATGCCACCTTCAGATCCCATCACTGTCTAGCTCTAAGGGACCTAAAATGGTTAGAATTTCTGCAACTACTAAATTACCACCAACTTGTCATCACCTATAACATTCTGAAATTTTCTGACAAAACCCCATCACTAAGTCAACTACTCACCTATTATGCAACAAATTGCACACTCCACTCTAGTGACAAATCACTCCTATGCATCTCTAGGGCTAACAATACTGCTGGCAAAGCACTATTCTCACACACCATTGCTAGAAACTGGAATTGCCTCCCCCCATCACTGACTTCCATCCCCACTACCTCACACTTCAAAAAGTCTCTTAAATCACACCTCACAAACACCTAGTTATGCCCATGCATAACACAAAAATCACTGCTTCTCTACTTTTCTCACCTTCCTGCCCTGGAGGGCTTACTACTTGCTTACTGTAAAATGCTACAGTTTATTACTTCCAACAGTTAAATCTCTTGAATATAGCTACTTCATTTTAACATGATGTATGTAACCTCCCTCAGTGCTGAAATGTATCTTCTCTGTTTCATATTTCTTTTACTGCTGAGATGTACCCTGTCTGTTTTACATTTCTGTCTTATCAGCTAGATTTTGTTGTTCAATGTGTTTTACTGTGTTTTACTACTATGTATTACATTCTAGTATTTCTGTTAATAAATGTGGAGCTTTTCTCCCCGGGCCTCTCCTGTAAATGGACCTAGTCCAGTCGGACTATTCCAGTAAACAAATGTGAAATAAAATAAATAAGTAAAAAAAATATAACCAATAATACAACACAAGGCCCAACATTAGATTTGGAGAACAACATATGTGTAAATGGAACTATACCTGTTGTATAAGAATAATAAGCTGGGATGCAGATAAGGGTTGGGGGGAGAGAAAGACATTCCATTATCAACTGTATAGGCTATATTTTTCACAACAGTATTGATCAGTACTCTACAGGTCTGCCCTTAATTTATGTCTACAAGTGCCCTATAGCTTCTGTTGCACGTACATACCTCTCAAGCTATCCATATGGGATCGTATGCGCCAAGCTGTAACACCTACAGGTACATAACTACAGGGGGACTATTACATGTCAGGGGAATACATATGACTACCAAAGTACTCTGCACTGATATTGTGTGACTGTGCTACTGGCATACTTCAACTGGGTTTATATCTGTGTCCAAGGCTTTTGGCAGCAGTAATCACTATCTGTGACAGTGTGGCACTTTAGAGACATGCATCATGCACAGTACAGAGAGTTTACACTAGTCCTGCCATCATTGGCAGGCATGGGGTTACATTATCAGTAGACACTCACAGACTAACAAGTCATACAGCCGTACCAACAATAGACCATTTAATTTGTCTTATTAACTTGGAATAGTACTGTGCTTCATGTTGTTTTATTTAATAGAGTGTTACCACCCTGCTGAGCAATGCTGTTTATGCACTAGTATACCTGGACACAGACATTAATATACCCTTCATACAGCTACTACAGACATTTATTTAATTGTAAGTCTTGGGAGAATATCTGTTAACACTACATAACTGTTTCTATAAATAGTCAGTACTACTTGTCTGTTACTATAAATATTTCTTAGTACCTGTCCCTGGATTCAAACCCTGGTCTGTGTATGGCAAAATGAACAACATATACATTGCTTATCACACTGAGCTACTGCACCACTGATGTGTTTTGATTGAGTGATATGCACCTAAGGTGTCAAAGTCTGACCTGGTAATATAAGTAGAGTATCACACAAGACTGCAGTGACAGTTGAACATACATGCACAAGATTCATGCATGACAGAAATAGTAGATGAACTGTGCATTAATACTTAGAATGCAGGTGTACACAATTAACCCCTACTGGATGGTAATATGCGTGATCTGTACAGATCATATCAAGGTGCTGCATTGCCTACCTGACCCATATACATTTACAGATGGTATATTTGCAGTCTACAGCTATCACAGTTTCATACTTGCCTGTATCAGAGTACCTACATTCAGGGGATGCATATAGCTGAAATGCAAAGGTTAACACAAGACAATCTTGGGAGTAACACGCTATAATACCTTAGACAGTACTACTCTAGGTTCAGATCTTAGTGCAGAACAAATATCATATTGCATTATATCTTATAGTACAGCTCCACATCCGCACTTTAGCATAACAGTTATTGTCCAACCTTCGGTCACTTCATGGTGTTATACCCATGTTTACTTCACAGCATCTGAAATATTTGATTTCTTGAACAACAGCCCAGAACACACACAACAATTGGCAGAACACAGATTTACTGAGGGTGACATGACACAGTGATTAGTATACAACTGGAAATCTTTATTGTTCTACACTTTAAATAATGCAGGCTTTGGAAGACATCTGTTATTACACAATCTATGCAGTACTGCATTTATTTATTCATAATTCTGACTGCAGTTGTATTGTATTTTCCTGTAGATTAGGAATGCAGTTAATTTATTCCCTTCACATTTTCTATGCCGGTGTACTTTATTACCAGAATATGTATTACTAATACAGTATACATATATTATTCCCAAACATAATTAATGCAGTATTAACTTTCTTTCTGTAACAGTAGCACAGTTCTTTCATCTATATTGAATTGTACCTGGCAATACTCACTTATATCACTGCAGGTCTATGAACAGATTCATTGCAGTACACTCACAACAGACTATACCTACTGGCAATTACTACTGTATTCTTTCTTAATTAGATTTCTATATATTGCAAGATATATCTGTACTCACCACACTCTTGGTGCATTCTGGCCAGGTGCCCTGCATAGGCCTCCAGGTTGTGAACCCTCTCCTCTGCAGCTGTGTCAGGAAAAAACACCATTATGCATACCTGTCTATCAGATATTCATACTAGAATTTGGTAAATTGATGGTTCCTATACTTACAAACTTCTGGGGCATTATGGTCCCCAGCATCTTGGATCCATTGGGCCAAGAGCCCCCCTTTCCTAAGCTTCAGGTCATTATAATGATGATGTACCTGCTCACCAGTGTGGGGGAAGCCAGTTGCAGTGATGAGGTCAAGTTCCAGCCAGTCCCAGGCCTCTGGTGTGTATTCGGAGCCCTGGTACTAGCCTTGCAGCAGCCAGTCACCATGGCCTTTCACAAGGAGTTCAGCCACAACCCTGGATTCCAAAATGCCCATCGCTGCACCCAGAAGTGTGCACCTTCTTCAACTCCAGCCATAGCTCCTGCAGTGATCAAACTTCAACATGTTCTGGCTGTATTCCCACCTCTTCAGCTTAAATAAGGCTGTTTTCCTGCTCTTTGCCACCATTGGACCATTTTAAAAATGCTAAGTGAAGCTTAGCACCGTGCTTAGTTGAGCACTGCTTAAACTGGCAATGCTTAGCAGTGTGCAAACCTGCTTAGCTGAGCTAAGTACTGCTTAAACTGGTCATGTTTAAGCATTGCCTGGCTTAGCAATGCTTAGCAGAGCTTAGCTACAGGCAAACCACAGTTTTTCAAAAACAAAAAGAAATTATAGCAGCTAATTGTTCATTAATGATATGTTATTATGATGTGTATCTATTTTACTTTATATCTCCTTCAAGCAAAGTTCAATGAAAGTCTTTAGCAAAGAAAGCTGAACAACAACACCAGTTTCCAGAAAGGATGTATAAGCGCTTTCGTTCCTTTATTCATCCATAAAAAAATGGAACTTCATCAGATACAAAATATACACATCATTTCCTCAATTTTATATCAAACAACAGTCATGTGACATTTTAAAAAAAAACACACACCATCATTTTTCTAAAACCTACACATCTGTAAACTGGCCTTCAATATACATTTGTTTAAAACTTAAAAATGAAAATAATAATAATAATAATAATAATAATAATAATAATAATATATTTACCAAATAATCCCCGCTAAAATCCTATACTTCTCAATTAAATAAATATTTTTATTTTTATATTTTTATATATATATATATATATATATATATATATATATATACATATATATATATAGATGTCCTCTTATAAATTTTTGGATACCCTACATATACCAACACTTTTGTAATTTTTTTATGAAAACTATGCCTCCTATTAAATAATGTTCTTTTATTTAATCATTCTTTAACCTGGGAATCAAACTTGGGAAATCAATTTCTGTATATTTTATTTTGTATTTTATTTTATTTTTTATTTTATTTTGTTCATTTAATCTCCTATGCCCTTAAATTCAGAAGACTACTAATTGAAATCCTTTCATTAAGGCCTGGCGGGTTGCTTACATTTAACAACACCTGCTAAAACATTTCCCTATATTCCACAAAATTGGACTAATTTCCTCTTCTCTCTTGTTTTCTAACCTTTTCCAACATACAAAAATAAAACTTTTTTAAATCATTACACATAATACTATGCCTATAGAGTGTATTAGTCCCATCTTGCCTCCTAATAGAATAGTTGTGCTGGTGCACCCATTTTCTTAACTCTTTCTCCGTTTTCCCTATATAATATGAGTTACATGTTTGGCATAAAGCCACATAAACAGCCCCCTTTGTCTGGCAGTTGTACAGTTCTTTAACACCAATCACCCTTTGGTATCCAGTAATACTAATGTTGGTGGTCTCATACATGAACCTACACTATCTACAGTTACCACATTTGCTCATCCTGCCAAACACATCCTTCCATCCTTCTACTGATTCTTCTCAAATAATGACTTTAAATTATTTCCTTTCCTATACATAATTTTGGGGTTAGGTCCCACCTTTTCCATCAGGCCAAAGGCTCCAAACACCACACCCCAGTTTTTCTCCATTATTCTTTGGATCTCAGTAGAATATTTATCATATGTCATAACCCAACAAAAAGCATCTATTTTAATCACATCTTCCTTCCTCATCTGTACCTCAGTGTGCTTTATCAATGGGGGATACCACACATCCCTTCTACTTGGTACATATCCTTCCTGCCCATCTAAAAAGTACCCTGGGCAACCTCTATCTCCTAACAAGCTCTTCAGGACTCTCAACTTTTCCACAAATGTATTAAATTCACTAGTTAACCTAGAAATCCTAATCATCTGTCCTTTTACCAGATTTCTCTTCTGCCAAAATGGGTGCACATTCTGAAAATGCAAAAAACTATTTGAAAAGGTTGGCTTCCTATATATCTTTGACTCAAGGAAACCCTCTAAAACATTTTTATACAAGTGTACATCCAAATAATCAACCTCTTCCTTACCTATTGAGTATGTAAATTTAAAGAAGTCCGTTGTGGAATTTACTACCTCATTCTCTGTACCTTCCCAAAGTACTAGTATATCAGCCAAGAACCTATAATATCTAAATAGATACTTCTTATACCTAGAGTTTAACACATACTTCGTCTCCCAGTACCAAAGAACTATATTTGCTAACACTGGTGCTACAATAGCACCCATTGCCACACCTTGAGTTTGTTTATAGTACTCCCCCTGGAACCATACAAAATTATTCTTTAATACTAACTCCATCAACACCGTCAACACATAAATTGTGTCCCCAGAAACTCTAGTACCCTCTCTAAGAGCATTTTGAAACATTTCCATCCCCTCCTCATGTGGAATGCTCAAATACAAGTCCTTCACATCTATACTAATAAACAACACTTGTTCACTATACTCACTTACTACCAGACTTTTCAGAAGGTGCCAAGAGTCCTTAAGCACATACTCCTTGTTTTCAAAAATATCCTTTAAATGAAAATGTACCATTTTAGCTAAAGGTTCAGTCTTACTACCTCTCCCTGCCACAACTGGCTTCATCGGGGGATCATCCAACGACTTGTGGATTTTTGGAATCCTGGAAAAAGAGGGCACCCTAGGGTACCTTACCTTCAAAAACTTTATTTCCTCTTCACTAAAACTATACTCCTGAAACCATTCTTCCAAAATCATATCCAACCTACTATTGAAAATATTTATTTCATTTAGGAAAGCTCCACTAAAAAATATACTATTGTTCAGATAACGTAACATCCTACTAGTATAATCATGTTGCCCCATTATCACTACCCCTCCCCCCTTATCTGGTTTCATGATCCTTACTTGGTGGTCATTCATAAAGTCCCACAGTGCCTTATGCTCTTCCTTAGTTAAGTTGGCATCTATTAATCTAGTACGATTA
Organism: Protopterus annectens; assembly: GCF_019279795.1. Lineage (NCBI taxonomy): Eukaryota > Metazoa > Chordata > Ceratodontiformes > Protopteridae > Protopterus > Protopterus annectens. The sequence goes on along the minus strand of NC_056725.1, from coordinate 925,569,872 downwards.
TTCAACAAATTCCTAATTTCCATCTCTGTTAATTTTTCAAAAATCGCCACTGGGGGAAATAAAGGGGGGTTAAAGCTACTTCTCCTTACCATCGGGGTTCTATTTGCTTCATTCACATCTCCCTTTTCCAATAGCAAGTTTAAATTAACAGTTCTAGGAAACAATTTCACATCCAAAATTGTTTCCACCCCATGATTTTGACCTCTGGGGACAAAAGTAAACCCCTTTGATAATAACTCATCATGATGCCTATTCAATTTTTCACTAGTGTAATTATAAATTTTTAGTCCTTTAAATTCACTAATAACTAACCCAGGTTGAAGGTGATTGTATCACCTCTTTTGAAGTTTCGTGGTTTACTTTATATCTCCTAAACATATGCATTTCACTATGTGATCTTGGATTGTAACTTTAATGTATTGGACACTTATGCATAACTGGGGCTTTTATTCTTGGGTCTCCAATGACAATGGGCTTCTGGTCTGGCTGGGCTAACTCAGTTAACAAATGCCAATGTATACATGAAAAAAAAAATTATAACATTTCCCTATCACTTGTAAAAAGCTGAAAGTCTGTATTTGAAACGTGCACTTACTGCACACGAAGCCATCACTCTAACCATTCAGCTACCAAGGATATGGTGATTAGAGCTATACATTTCTATATAGCTCACAGTTACGTTAAAGCACTGCTGAGCACTACGCCACACCATGCAAACCTGCTTAGCTATGCTTAAGCATGACCTTTCCTAACTAATTAAATGTATCTGCCTTCTGTTTTTAGATGTCTGGCACATGACTATAGCTAAGCACTGTGCCAAACACACACACACACACAAAAATAATTAGTTGAACACATTTCACTTTATTATTTAAGTGTCATCTGGCACTTTAACAGTGCAGGGGATGTGATACTTATCCGGGGACAGTGTAACACACCCCCTATACTGATTCTGTACCATGTTACACAGTTCTCTCTCAGTAGCGTGCCTTCATTAATATGCAAGGAGTGCTGCCAAGGGGGAGCTGCAGACACGGACACAGTACACTCCGTGTAGGACTTACACTTTTCCTACATGGAGTTTATTAAATTTGGGGGATTATTTCTAGCCTTTTTTAAACATTGTGATGAAGGGAAATAATCTGTTTTGTAGATACATTAAAGTTTCATTGAAAAGTATGGCTGATATAATTGCCTCATTTGACTGACATACTGGTGACCAGTCAGTGGAAGAAAGCTCTATCTATAGTTCATAGGTCTTATCTTGTGTTTTTGCCCTAATGATGATGGGTATAGGTTTTACACAGATATCTTCTAAGGTAAAGACTACTAGGCAGTGGGTTTACACAGATATCTTATAAGGTAAAGACTACTAGGCAGTGGTCACTGAGGGAAGGTGGTATGATTTTAATGGGGGTAGATGTATGTATAATGTTGGTGATGATGGGATAACTAAATTAGTAGTTGTTAGATACAAGGTAGGTTCTTGAGGATACATCAACCATCAAGAAAAGACAAACACTGTAAAATGCCTAATGAATGTCAGTTGTAAGATTTGTAAGTAGAGTGACACTGAAGTCCCCAGGAGTTACTGATATGTGTTACTTAAAATGCTCCTAAGGAGGCAGATTAATATTTCAGGGATGGATGGTGGGGGACCCTAAGCTAAAGCAATAATAAGTAGTTTCCAGTACTTTGAATCCTATCAATATGTTAGTTGGATATCTGGCTATCAGACAACTAATGAGCCAGTGGTTTTATGCCAAGTTACTGTTTGTAGAGGAGGAGCATTTCACACCCATTTGTTTTTTAGGCCCTCCACTGAGGATGTATCCTTAGACACAAAAAAGTGTTACAGTTTGGAATGTAGTCTTTCACCCATGAATATGGTATTCCTAGAAAGCTGGATTCATTAATTTGAACATTTTCTGATCCAAACAGTAACTGTGCATTCACACTCTTTATTCTTTCCACAGTACTTAACTTCTTTCAAGCCTAACATCTAAGATTGAAAAAACAACTCATATATATTAGCTGTACAGAATGGAAACTTGTACTTCATATTCTATATTAATAGCATTAATAGCTAATCACTTCTTGATCTATGGTATATAAAGGTGACCAAAATAAATAAGTGATTTTAAAACCACTGGCTTAATTAGCCTTCCTTCCAAACTCAGTGCATCAAACATCTGAGCAGACATTACAATACACCCTGGACCATTGCCTAGTTTAAACACCATGCTTCAATTTCTTAATGTTTACTCCCAGATTTCTCTCTACGCATTTTTTACATACATTTTCCCCACAAATACAAAGTTTTTTTTCATTTTGCACACTTTACCAAACTGAATTTTGTTTCCACATCACCTCCACACTTGATTGATTACATAACAGTTCTTACTTATAATTATATTTGTTGCAAGTTAAATTATATACTCATCATACTTTGCATGCCCAACAAAGCAGTCAGTAATTTTCTCATTTCAGTCAATTACATCTTGCGTGCAGCTTTACTTTCTTCAAACTCTTCAATGAACATTTTCAACTGTGATGAAGTAATATCAATTAATTTCTTGTTACGTCCAATTTTCCCAATAATTTTTTTCATGTTTGATCATTTCTAACACCATGTGATTCTGTCTTGTACTAATGAATCACGTAGCTCACAGTGAGATTCTGGACACTTTTCAATAAGAAATGGCAAATATGTCTGTTTTTTTGTTTTGTTTTTTTTTGCTTACAGTAACTCTGAAATACCTGCCTCATCACAGAAATATTTTCTCTTTCTTCTTCTTAATGAATTACTAAACATCAGGGTTCGTTCACCATTGACATGCAGATATTTAGCACACTCTTCCTGGGATTCAGAAAGGTATAACATATCAGGAAAACCTCTCCTCCACTAGGTTTCAAACTGTGTAATGCCATGAGAGATTTAGAGACTGTTGTACCACTACAGCAGTAGGAAGGACCCAGAGTGCAATGCAGACAGTGGTCTTGTTTACAAAGCCTCATGCAAATCTGGTAATCTGGGGACACAGCTAATACAAATTAGACATATGCTCTTCTCAAATATTGTTGGCAGCTGCACAGAGTAGTGGGCTGATTCAGTGAATAGCTGTTCAGCACTATTTGGAGTACAAACGAAAATTTCCTTTTGACAGACTATACAAATACATTTTGATGTAAAGATTAGTCTGATAGCACTATATATATATATATAAAATTATAGTTAAGTAGTTTGGCTTCCAAATGATCAAATCAACTTTGATCAATCAGTGCGAATCAAAACTCACACTATCCAAATTCACACTGATTGAAAAAGGAGAACAACACCTCTGATCAATGATGCTAGAAAAAAGACATAAAACAATACCACTAGGAGAGTTTTGTCTGTTTAGGGAAAGGGTTTGTTCCCCTGCTTTACTTTACTCAATCTTCTAAACTTAACTCTAACTCTGACCCTCTACTAACTCCAAACTGTACTTTACCATAAAAAAACTCATTCCCTAACAGTATCACTAAAATAGGCACTAAGATACAAAACGCATACACATATGCACTCCACAAAAACTATTCCCTAACCTAAAACTATCTCTAATTGTAAGTAGCAAGCTCTCTCTCTCTCTCTCTCTCTCTCTCTCTCTGTCACAGCCCCCCCACACACACACACACACAAAACACAGATATTCTGATGAATACAAGAAACACATATTAGACATACATTTGAATTTTCTGTGTTGCACATAATTAATAAAAATATTACAGTGGGGACTTAATAATGAAAACAGAAGAAAACACAATAATATAGTTGGATAAGCAAAATAAGAGTTGATAACCTGGATTGAATGGTAAAATAGTTTAAAACCTGTTCTGAAACAAAAGACATTAAAATATTAGTCATGTGATACCATGGGATAAACTTCACATGGTATTCAGTTATATTAAGACAATAAAGGAATTCAATAAACCCTACATGGAGTGATTTTCCATGTAGGTAGACTGGCATGGCCCCAACATGGAAACCAGCAGCCGTGAGATCCAGTAAACAGAACAGAGGAGCGTGCACGAGTGTGCGAACATGGAAGTGTCCACAGAATGCAAATCACCTCATAATGAGGTGAATTTCATGCAAATGAGGTCTAATGAGGGTGCTGGAGTGATCCAGCAAGCAAACAGGTAGTTGTGTAGACCCCGTGTAGGTGTCTGAAGTGTACATGGAAACTTACTGTGTACAAGAAAGAAAAATAGAACAGAGACTGCAAAAGCCCATTTAGAAGGTCAGGGATTGCATATTAGGGACAGATATGTGCAAAACTGTGCCCTGTATGTGCAAAAAATAATGCAAAATAATAAAAAAATTACTTTTTTTTAATAGCCATATCACATTTGGGCACCGCACAGCAGCAGGCAAACATGCTGTTATGAAAAATAAATAAATAAAAAAAATTAAAAATTGTAAAATCCAGAAACAAGACATATGTGAGAATAATGCATTATAGGGCCCTGCAAGCAGCATGTACAATGGTAGATTTCAGTGGTTCCTAAGGAGGCAGGCCCTGGAATAGTGAAGTATCCAGGTTGTGTGTATGGATCAGTATGCAAATGAACTGGGGTTACTGAATAGCAAAAATGTGCTACTGTGTCCACAGATAAAACTGGTGTAGCCCTTGAACCATGTTGGTGTCCACAGAAGAGGTAGCTGACATCAAAAGGGGGTGTGCCACATTATGTTTAAGTAGATTAGAGCTTAGAGGCACCCATTTGCATGCCGTGCGGCTCAGCTAAGCAGGGGGGATGTGTCTAATGCTGCTAATCTTTGTTTAGCTGCAGGGCACATATTTTAGCTGGTTTAAGCTATGCTGAGCATGCCCGAGCATGGATGTGTGTCCAGACTGCTGAGCAGTGATTACACCAGTGCCACGGGTTGGCATGCTGGGCCACAGTGCTTAGCAGGGAAGGTATTTAAAAAAAAAAAGATAATAGCCTGGGAAAGCCAATCATATATAAAGTACTGTTAAGCCCTGTTCCACAGACACTGGGCCATTCAACCCCCTTAGTGCTATACCTGACAGGTCGAATGCATCATAGTTAACCAATTGCACAGGCTGCATCTGTAACACACCACTATAAAGTATGCATACACCCTACAGTCTGATTTTTCCCACATACTCTGCACCATTGGAGTACACACTTGGGAATTTTAACTGACTGAATGCTAGGGACTGCTGCTTCTCTACTACATCTGTATGTACTAGAGGCTAAGGGCAGTGCTGATGGTGCTGATGACAATAGGCCTAGACTGAGAAGGAGAAGAGTGTTCAGCCCCAGGGTAACCTTCCACGGGCTACAGGAGCTGGAGATTATAAAGTGCTACAGAGTGGACAGGGACATACTACAAAAACTCACCGAGCTTTCCCACCCACAACTCAGACCCAAAGCCAACAGAGAGGAACCCATCCCAGTGGAAACAAAGGTATGTGTAGCCCTTAGAATATTAGCTACAGGTACTTTTCAAAGACCAACTGGAGACATAACAGAGGTCTCACAGGCATCTCCATCCAGGGTACTCCACCAGTTCCCTGGATGCCATGCAAACACATGCCAGTGAGCACATTTATTTACCCGCAACCCTTAGGAGAGGGCCAGCAGTATGCATCTCTTCCACCATGTAGAACACTACCCTGAGGGGCTGGGTGCCTTAGACTGCACTCATGCATACATCAAACCACCACTTGGTGAGGAGGATAGAATCTACATCAACCACAAGGGGTATCACTGCATCAACTGCCTGATTGTGTGCAATGCCCAGGGCATTATCATTAGTGTGTGTGCTGGCAGCCCTGGCAGCTATCACAACTCCCATATCTGGTACGCATCACAGCTGTACCAGACATTTGCCATGGGGGGCATCCCATATGGCCATCTACTGGGGGATGAGGTCTACGTACTGGAACCATGAATGATGACACCCATCAGAAATGCATACACACCTACCAAAGAACACCATAATGAGGCACACACACAAACTAGGGACATCATAGAGTGTGTGTTTGGGCTGCTGAAGTCACGGTTCTGGTGCATTTATATATCAGGGGGAATCCTGCAGCAATCTCCAGCAACATGTGCACAGATGTTCGCAGTATGTGCCATGCTACACAATATGATCCTGGAGAAACAGTTGCAGTAGGATCATCGCAGGGAAGGGACACACAGCCCCCACCAGAGCCTAGGTACCCACAGGCACAGGGGGGAATCAGAGACAGAACCCCCTGAACCTGTCCCTGTAGACAGATGTAGGCATGCCCAGTAAGCCATGGCCTTGGCAAAGAGGCAACACATAGCACATGCACTGACAACCTAGGGACTTAGGGACTGAAACCTTACTCCAACTCACATACATAGTAAAAAGAATGCCAGCCACACCACATAACCTCTAGCTTACCATGTATTGGCTGTGTACTGTGTGTATCAGGGTCAGCATTGAAACACAGGTCTCTCAACTGCTGCATCCAAAAGGTAAGTCACTCTTTACTACAAATGTATGGGGTACTAGACTATGGTAGCATATGTATGGAACTGCTGCGTGTATGTAAGGGAATAGAGTGGGATGCTGGGCTTCTTGCAGAAAACTAACAGCTACTTGGGACAACAGGTACTCTGTCCAATACTGGGTACCTCATAATATGCATGACATCATAGGGCTGGAAAAACCACTGCAGTATGCAAGGGGAATGCCAAATAGCGGGGTCATAGGACAGATGCAACACTGCCAATGCCAGAGTCCAGTACCCCGAACACACCAGTGCTCCCATACAACTGCAGTGAAAGTATATGTTTGCAAGGATATATCTGCAGACCACACAATCCCAGGGCTGTCACAAAGAGCCTGCCCAAATGTCCTACTTTACACCAAATGTAGGGATCATAGCAGGCTCACACAGCGTATGTCTGTCTGTCTGCTGTTGATAGTGTGTGGAATTAAACCTCACCTTCTGGTGGCTCACTGAGCAAGTACATTAGCATGGTTAATGGTGTTGATGGTTTGAAGCTGGCTGCACCTACAAATTTTGCATGTGAGGTACACTTATGGTAGGAGTCATACAGATTGTCAATATGCCTCAATCTGGTCATGCAAGAAAGCTGGACAAAGGCAGAGACAATGGGTGGCAGAAGGCCAAACAAACTTACATTATACATGTTCTAAGTAACCTAGTAAGTGGGTAGTATAACAGCAGGTTGCAACAGGTCAGATTAGCAACAGGATGTAAAGGCCATCACTTAACTGTGTCAGTACTTTTCTGTGGGCTTCATGTATTAGTATATTACTGGGAAACCACAGCAACAGAAAAGTAAAAAGCCGAGGGCAACCAACCATAAAAATAAAAATAAAAGGTGCAACTGCTATGGACAATAAATAGATATTTATTAAAAAGCATACATAAGCGCTTTCATCTCACAAAAGGAGACGTCTTCAAAATAAAATACAAAGCCCAAAAGCAGTCATTTTTATATGTTCAATCACTGGTTAATTGAATAATTAATGCACTAAACAATCAACTAGATTTAAAAACACAAGCTCTCCGAAAAAAGAAATAATTTTATAAACACAGTAAAAATGAAATACATTAAGTGTAACGAGTGTTCCAACGTTATGTTACACAGAACATTAATGCTTTAAAATCTGTTTGCTCTGTCCTTTAATATAGGTTTGATGAATAGGGCATCATTTAATCGGGGGGGATGTTTGCGGCTAATCTTAACTGCCACTGCAATTCTTTCTTATTTAATAAATTTTTCCAATCACCACCCCTGGGGGTCACTGTAATAATGTCAAGAATCCCAAATTTATATTGTGAAAAACCAGTGCAAGAAATGGAATGTTTATATAAAGCATTATTATTTATTCTATTACATAAGATACGTTCTGTTTTGCCCACACAGTATGCCAACTATACCACATGTACTGTGTGACAGTTACCCTTTAGGAATCTGATGTGGCTTTTCATAACATTAGGTAGGTAGATTTTCCCCAAACTACTGATGTAACTACATTGGGAACATCTGCCACAAGGGGTGGTCCCTATGATGGAATATTTGCTGTTTACGATTTTATTTTCCCTATAAAATTTCAAATTTCTACCTACCTTGTTTACAAATATGGGTTGGGGACTCACTATCTGGTTGATATGTTTGTCCACCTTAAAAATATTCCAATTGTTACATATAATATTCCTTATATGGTGGGAAATGGAACTATGTTGTATGGTACAAGCTCTTTCGTAATCAGAAGATTGTTTTTTAGAAACTGTATTGGTATGGCATTCTGTCCCTAATAAGGGCTTGTAACATTTGTCTCATTCCCTATGGACTCCATTCACAATACTCCTAACTAGTGTTCTAGGATATCCCCTTTCCTCAAACATGTTCTATAATACCCGAAATTCTGTTAGTATATCTTCATAGACTAACGTCATACGAGCTATCCTAATAGCCTGTCCTTTTATCAAGCTTTTCTTTTAGGTAAGGGAATGGTTATTATTAAAATGCAGATATGCATTACAAAAAGTATATTTTCTATATATGTTAGATTTAAACCCATTTAATGTATGAGAAATTGTACCATCCAAGTAATGTATACTAGTAGGGTGTTGTATATATGTAAATTCTAAAAAAGAAGTAGCATTATTTAGGTACTCAATGAATGCTGGTATTGTTTCATGCTTTTCCCTGACATAAAATAAATATGTCATCCAAAAAGCATATGTAAAGTTTAATGTACTGTTGATAGTTACTCTTAAATACATACTGGGTTTCCCAACCAAGTAACACTACATTTGCATAGACTGGGACACATGCAGCACCCATGGCTACCTCAGTGAGTTGTTGAAAGTATTGCCCCTCAAAGTGTAAAAAGTTGTTTCCAGGGTTAATGCCATTAATTCTGTCAACAAGCATATCTGTTCATGTGAAAAATCTGAGAATTGTCTAAGGACTACCTCAGAATTGTCCAGACCCTCTTTTGTTGGTATACAAGTAAATAGGTCCTTAACATCTATGGTAAGAAAGATTATATCATTGGACCAAATACATGAAGTAAGTTGTCCTAGGAATTCCCAAGAGTCTTTCACTAAATGTGTAACTTTCACCACAATAGGTTTAACCATCCTGTCTATATATAGGGCTATACCTTGCATCTTAGAACCACCTGCTGCCACTATGGGTCAAAAGGGAGGATGTTCTATATTTTTATGAACTTTGGAAATTCCAAAGATGGTAGGTATAATCAGGTGTTTGTTCATTAAAAAATCATATGTCTCAGAAGTGGTTCATTGGTCCAACAAATATTCTTCCAAATAAGAATCTATGCATTGATAAGCAATGTTAATTTGGTTTCTAGATATCTGAGCATAATTTTCTTCATTGAACAACATAGATTGCATCACACTAGAGTAGTCCATGCTGTTGTATAATATAATCCCTCCACCTTTGTTGATAAGCAATGTTAATTTGGTTTCTAGATATCTGAGCATAATTTTCTTCATTGAACAACATGGGTTGCATCACACTAGAGTAGTCCATGCTGTTGTATAATATAATCCCTCCACCTTTGTCTGGGGTCATAATACGAATATTAGGATCTTTTCTAAGTTGGACCATAAGTGCTTCTTCCTCTGAGGTCAAATTGGTGGGAACCCGGTTATTCTGTGTCCATAATTGGTATCTTTCATCCATTAATACTTTTTCAAATGTATCAACCAAAGGATGAGGTACAGGGTTAAAAGTACTTCTAACAACTAATTCACTCCCTCTAATACCATTGTCTATCTGGTATACAGTCTGGGAGAAAAAGATTTTTAAATTTAACTTCCTAGTGTACAGCAAAGGTTCTGTAAAAATATCAGGTAAATCCGTACATTGGTTAGGTACATATTTGAATCCCTTAGAAAATAGAGAAAAATATACAGGAGTTATGTGACAATCTGTATAATTGTATATTTTAAACTCCTGGTGTTCATGTACTGCTGCTGGATTCTGATCAAGGGATATATCTAAAACCAACTCATTTAGTATCTCCCTCTTCCCCTTCTCCAGTAATTGCCACCGCTCTGTGGGTATGGCCTGTATGAAGTGACTGGTTTGTTGTTCTGTACTTGTCTGTTGGCTATTCTTTCTGAGCGCCTGGGGAGGGAATACTCTTCGGTAAATATATTGTCATCTTGCTCTAATAATTCAACATTTTCTCTCTTATCTTCCTGATGGCTTTGATTATCATTGTTGTAACTCTTGCCAGCATGAAAATCAGATAATGTATCCAAAAACCGTAGGGGATACTCTGTATTACTCGTATAATGTCTAAAGTCTCTATTTAATTTTGTTTTCTTTTTCAAATATAAGGTGTTACATTTTCTTTCAACCCTGCCAATAATAGTCTGATACAGATTCTCATATTGGGGAAATAATAAATCATTAATAATATTATGATGCAACTCATCCACCTCTTTTCATACTGTTAATTGTATACCAGGGTTTTCTTAATTAGTTCTAAGCCCCATCCATCGAACATGTGAATAAAATCTTCTAAAATATCTTCATTGTATATTATCCCAAAGGGGAATTTATATAAACGTAAACCTTGCGGTACCACTTTACTATTCAAACATTGCTTTAAATATAACTGAACAGTAATTGAAGCCCAAAGCAGTGTCGAAAATCACCAAAAACAAGGACAATACACTGCTGCACCACAGACTAATCACATAAAGTAATAAACTATTATAATTTTATTATTGTACCAACAAAACTTCACAGATTGAGTGCTTTCTACCCTCCAAACAGGGACTTCATCAGAATCTGTCATTAAAACCATACTTTGTCCTTATATACTCCCCCCCATAAATTAATGACATCATACATAAAATAGATTTTAAAGAAACACACATTGAATCATAATTACTATCTAATACTTCAATAAAACATCCCACAATTACACTAACACACCAACCATCCTACTAAAACATTATTATAAAAAAACTATATTATATTAGAACCACATTTATAAAAATTAAATGTTAAAACCAATTACTTTAAGAATAATTATTTTACAAATGCAGCCTTCCTATTCAACATGGGCTTTATAGAAATAATTTAATTTAATCCTGGAACTTGACTGGCCTGTAATTTCATTTGCCATCTGACCTATTTTTCTTCAATGTAACTTCTAAAATCTCCAATGCTAGGGTTTGGTAAAACGTTTTCTAAAATACCAAACTTAAATCCTGCAAAATTAGTGCATATGCAGGAATGTTTATACAGGGCATTATTACTGTTGCAGGTAGTTATTTGGTACATGTGTTCACATATCCTGTCCCTGAGCCTTCTCCAGCTGGGACAGGATATACACATGACCAAATAATTCACTCCAGTGGTTTGACAGTTACCCCACCTAAATGTAACCCGAGTTTTTAGGGTATTATCTATAATAACAGTGTGTTCAGTACTTATATATTTACACTGAGAACAGGTACCAAATCTATCAACCTTTTTTGGAATATTTTCAAAGCATTTTTTCACATTTGCCCTGATCTTAAACACAAAACTGGGTCTGGAACCCACTACTAACCACAAATTTGAGTTATTCCCTAGAATTGCCTAGTTACTTTCTATAATCTTTTTAACCTCATTTGCCGTACTTGAAAACGGGACCACCATGGTTCTCTCATATTCTTTATAATCTTTTTTCTCTTCATTTTTAACTTGTCCATTTTCCTTTATCCCCTCTGGGTGACCCAACAGTGGTTTATACTTCACTCCCCATTCTTTTTTAACATATTCAAAGTTTTCTTGGATTATTTTATTGGGGTAACCTCTTTCCTGAAATAGTTTAACCACATTTTGCAGTTCTCCCTCTACATCCTCTCTATGTAATGTCATACAGGCCACTCAAATGAGTTGCCCTTAATAATACTCTTTTTCTGATGTGAGGGGGGCTGACTGCTAGAATACTCAAGATACGAATTACTAAAAGTGGGTTTTCTATACACTTTTGATTTAAACCCTTTATTCCCCTTCTGTATGAATGTATCTAAGTAGTTAATACTACTTCCATTGTATGAGAAAGTAACCTTAAGAAACCCGGTGGTCGTATTCAGGAATTCAACAAACTCTTTAATCTTATTCTCTGGGCCTTTGCATGGAATAAAAATATCATCCAGGAACCTGACATACAGCTTCAAATTACTGAGATGTTCACTTGTAAAGACCTTACTTCTTTCCCACTCCAGGAGGACTAGATTTGCATAAATGGGGGCACAAGAGGCCCCCATAGCAACACCTTTGTGTTGTTTAAAATATTTTCCTTTGGAGAATAAATAATTGTGATCCAAGACTATTTCCATAAAATCCATAATAAAATAGATTTTATCTTCTGTTAGTGTAGTATTGTTATATATACTGGACCATAATAATTCCAGTCCCTCCTGTTTGAGAATTGAGGTATATAATTCTGATATATCCACAGTAAGAAAATATAAATACTGGTCCCATAATGAATCTACAATCATTCTGAGGAAATCCCAAGAGTCCTTAACTAAATGCTCTGCATTAACAATAGTCTTCTTTACCCATTTGTCTATCACTACTCCAAAGGGTTATGTTTTTGATCCCCTCCCTGACACTATGGGGCAAAAGGCTAACTTATACAGCCCCTTATGTGTCTTTGGGATGCCAAAAATCATGGCAATAGTTGGGTTCTTCACTTTCCATTCCCTCACTTAAATACTCTTCTAAGAAAAATCAATACGCCAAAAGGAAGAAAACATATCCAAACTACAAACAAACTTGTTAAATAGTGTGTATGGACTTTATGGATATTAGTGAAAGTGAAGTAAATACAAAAGAAAGTGAGTCAACAGCTTTTATGCCAGTTTGTGATGTTGAAATGTATGACATGCTGGATGTTATTGATTTAATCCCGGGGGAGGTAGATACTGTTTATTTAGCTAATCCATCCATTGTCTTAAATGCCCAAGGTGATTATAAAGTATATAATTATTCAAGTAAACTAATAGGGGAGGATCATGCTGAATTGTTATCAAAAGGTTTTTCTTTTATACCTTTGAAAAAAGGGAATGTTGCTGAGACCCTGATAGATTTAAAAATGCTTAGCAGAAAAAATGAATATTAAGATGTTTTTTGACAATTATTGTCAGCAAGAAAATATTGGCCTGAAAAAGCCAAGTAAGGTTATTCTGCCATCAAATGGAATTGTAAGTTTATATGAAAAAGTCTGTGAGATGGAAATCAGAGAGCACATGAAGGTAAGTAGAATCTTTGGAAATAGAAGGGCGTTTGATCACATTAATAACTTGAATAGAGAAGAGGAAATATTATTAAGGGACATGGTTAATGACAAAACTGTTAGATTTATGAAGCCGGACAAAGGGAATGGTATGGTTATAATGGATAAAAATGATTATATAGATTGCATGTTAGCCATGTTAGCCACTGATACATATGAGGAGAGTAGCATTAACCAGGTACATATTGCATATCAAAAAGTAGATTTATTAATTGATGATTTATTAATGCAGGGACAGATTGATGAAGCTGAGCATTATTTCCTGGTAAATACATTTCCTAAAGTCAGTAGCATATTTGGTATACCAAAATTGCATAAAGGTTTGGACAACATTCAATTTAGGCCAATTGTTGATGGGAAGAGGGGAAAAACATTTTTTATCAGTAAATTTTTGGATTATCACCTGCAAGGAGGTTTGAAAGTGTTTAGATATATAACCAAGGACTCCTGGGATTTTTTGAATCAATTAAAGGTAGTTCAAATTAGTGACCACACAGTTTTATTAACGAGTGATGTGTGTAATTTATTTTCGGCCATTCCAAATGAAACAGGGTTACAATGGTTAGAGCAACAATTATATAAAACCGGTGTATACCAACAGGACCGTATAAACACCTTTGTTACCCTAATGGAGGTTGTATTGAAGAACAACTACATTTACTTCGAGGGCCAGTATTACAAACAAAAAACTGGAGTAGTGATGGGAGCTGTGTGCTCCTATTTATGCGAATTATAGTATGGCTTACTGGGAGCAAGAGTATGTTTTTACTAGTGAATATATGAATCATATACAACAATACACCCGTTTCTTGGATGACATATTTGTAGTATGGGATGGGCCAATTGAGGTGATTAGGGCCTTTATAGATTATATTAATTGTACAGTACAATTTTTTAGGTTTACTTATGAATATAGTAGTGAGGGAATTTCATATTTAGATGTAAAATTAAAGGTTAATCATTTGGAAAAATGTTTGGTTTCTGGTATATACAGAAAGCCTACTTTTTCCAATTCTTATTTGAGCTACCAGAGCTGGCACCCTAACCATCAGAAAAAAGCGATAGTAAAAGACCAAATGGCTAGGGCAGCCAGAATGGTACGTGAAAGTCAAGATTTTCTTAAAGAAATGGAGTTCATTAGAGGCATGTTCATTAATCGTGGATATCTCGTTGAATTGTGTGATTCTGTTATGGAGGAAGTGAAATGTAAGAGGTTTAGTGGTGTTTACAAGGCAATTTTAACACACGATCATGACGATGGGGGGGCACAAGTAAATACAGTTATTGGAGAAGTAAAAATAACAAAAAATGAAACTGATATTATTACTAGTGTGAATGAAACATTGTATTTTATTACTACCAACAATTATGATGTGGATCATATAGTGGGTATAACAAATAGGAATTGGAATTTATTGAAACTGAATAGTAATTATAGAAAAAATTGAGTAACCCCCCAAAAATCGTGTATAGGAAAGGAAAGTCATTTAAACAATTACTTGAGTCAACTGCAAACTTTAGTTGTGAGAATGATAGTTCACATAGAAGAAAAGGGAATTTTAGGTGTGGTAGATGTAGTGTTTGTAAATATATTTTTGTTACAGGTGATAAAATTAATATTGAAGGAGAGATTATTGGTATAAATGGCCATTTTGATTGTCATGTTAAAAATGTCGTTTATATGGCCAAATGTGAAGGTTGTCTGGCTTTTTATATAGGAAAAACCTGTAGGACATTTAGGGATAGAGTCAGTGAACACATTCTGGATATTAGGCACATGAAAAATACTAATGCCTTAGTTAGGCATATAGAGCAATACCCAGAGCACAGATTTAAAATTTGCGTAATACAGCAAATAAAAAAGGATGGTCAGGGGGCAGTATTGGATGTGCATCTTGATATTTGTGAAATGAGATGACAGTTGGCACTAAATGCTACAGTATTTCCAGGAATTAATGATAATATAAGCATATTTCCCCTATTAAAATTAAAACACATCTTGGGTTGAAAATGTTATTTATTAAAAGTTTTAAGAAAGTTTTTTTTTTTTTTACTCTTTATTGTTATGGTAGTGTTTTTCAAAAAAGATTTTTAAAAATTTCTTATAAAAATTTTTTTGAAAGTTAATTCTATATGATTAACTATTATTTCTTCTTTTTTGATATCATGACACTGTCTTGTTATTTTAGTTTATGATATTGAGCGTTATAAACAGTTTTTAGTTGGTTGTACATAAATATGTATATTTTATATTTCATATTTTGCATATTTAACAACATTTTGATATGTAACATATACTGTGTAGATGCATTGGGAGTATAATTTTCTTACCTCGAAGGGTTAATGAGGTGAGATTTAGGATATGTTTGTTTAATTGAGTTTTATGTGATAGGGTAATTAGAAGGGGTGGGATGTATTTGTTGGAGTGTATGTGTGTGTGTATATATCAATGGAGTAGTTAAATGTGTTCATTTTCTGAAGAAGTCTGTACAATAGAGAAGAAACCTAGGTCAAATTCGTGTATCTGGTCTGTACATTTGGTTCTACCTCCCCTGGGTAACAAGGTCCTTCCTGGTGTTTTCTGTCAATTTGTTAAAAATCAATACGCCGCTGGTTAATATTGATTTCATTAATAGAGGATGGAAAATAGGTGGATAAATCATTCAGCATTTTTAAAATGTCTTGAGAACATTGAATGGGATCATAAATTACTGTGCCACCCCCCTTGTCAGGTCGCATAACTCTTAAACCTCTGTCATTTCTTAGCTCATTTAAAACTTCATACTCTTTACAACTTAAATTCCATTTCATGGGGTTATTACATTCACCTGCTTTTAGTTTATAGACGTCCGCCATTATGGCCTTTTCCATAATAGTTAACGTTGGCTCAAGAGGTGAGTTGA